>NC_044928.1:0-19976 GCF_003576645.1 Ipomoea triloba
AATACACTAATGTTTCTCTCACAACCGAGGATTATATGTTTCTCTCACAAACCACACAGTGTGCTTGTCATTTTTGTTGCTACGTATACAAGCTGCTGTGCCCGCTAAGTATAGAGGGGTTGTATAACAACTCACTAATGTTCTCAGCCAGGGGTATTTTCAACATTTTTGTTGCGGATGATCTTATGTTGTTCTCAAGTGGTGATGTGCCTTTTGTTACGATTCTTATGGACTCTTTAAAGGAGCTCGAACGTGTCTTCGGTCTCACTATGAACATTTCTAAATCGAACATTTTCACATGTTGATCCGATCCTCTTTCTTACCTTGTTGATCTTTTCAACATTTTGTTTCAAATTGATACTTGTTCTCCTTATGAACTCTACTCTCCTTATGGATGATGGATAATGCTTGATGAGACATGAACATGATTGGATTATGGATAATACATTATGAGATATGAACATGATTGGATTTTGGTTTGATTGGAGGAATTCTTAACCCTACCCTATTATTGATCTCTAAGCTAATTTTTTCTTATGATGATCTCCATCAGACGAACAAACCGTGACCCTTGGGATCCTTTGGAATTTTTTAAGAAAAAAAAGGGAGTAAATAAGTGAGGGGAAGATGATTGATGGTGATGTTTTGATGGTTTTCTTTGTTGTTGTTGTTGGTTGGTCTTGCCGATTCCCTTACGCCTTCCTAGAGGACGACAACCTTCATTCATCACTATAAATCCACACCTTCACGTTGAAGAACACACTTTTCAAATGGCATCGGTTTTGTGTTAAGCAACTCTATTTTGGATTGACATAAGAAGGCTCCTAAGTTAGAGAGTCTAGTCCACTCTTTTATTTTGCTTACTTTTTCATTGTGTTTACTTGTTTTCCTTCACTTGATACCCCTCTTATTGACCTCTTATTGACCTTAACGTGAGAGCAACTACTTTTAGTTGCGCAACCAAAGCTGAACACATGCAAAGGGAAAGGAAAGGGGTGTGCACCAAAGCCGAACACATTGATTGATCTTCGTAGGGGATTTGGAAACCGAGTTTCCTGATCGAGTAGGGGAGTCAAGGTATTAGTACCGAGTGGCGTCACACTCAGACTCTCAATCCTCATTCGGTTGAGGCATTTCATCGAAAACTTAGTCTACCACTCCTCTCGGATCTTGTCCTTTCGGACTAAGAGCGGAGATATGGGTGAGTGGGGCTCGTGAGAGGCCGCTATCGCGCACACTCTCACTTCCCTACAGATTACTAACTATTCCGGCCGAAATAGAAGTAAAGCTTGAACAACTCCAACCATACAAACATCAATCCTACTCCTTCATCTTTCAAAACCATAGAACAATTCTAAACAACAATCAAGAGTTCAACAAAGGCTCACACGCCCAAAATACTCTACTCAATCATGGAAATCATTCAAAGCAATAAAATAGAAATTACTTTCAATCAATAAATCTAAACTAGCAATTCAATGAAAAGAGTATGTTACCCAAGGAGTGTTGAGTCTACATCTTCAATCCATCTTCAATCCTAAGATCTATACTAATCTAATGGAAATTGAGTGTATTTTTCCTCCCCAAAGTGGAAGGAATAGTAAGAAAATTCATATCTGAAAGTTGGGAGTGTCCTCCTCCAAAATTGGGAAAGAAGGGTTTAAATAGCTGTCCAAGAAGTCGAATTTCCGCTGCTGCCCTACTGTCCCGCTTCCACGCTTGTCACACGCGTGTGGCCTTGCGTGGGAGCTTTCTGGATTAAATCCACGCCTGCTCACACGCGTGTGAGAGAACGTGGCAGCCTCCTGCTTGATGAATTCTTTGTTTGTTGCTTCTTTTGGCCCAAAACTTTGCTGTATCCTTCGGAAATGACTCGAAGTATTTTTCTTTAGCTGGATTTGTCAAATAGAAGTTCATTAGAGATTTTATCCATGAAAGTGATCATAATTGGGTGAAGTAATCATAATTGGGTGCAGGAACATTACAATATTATCTAAACATGACCCGAGATTTGACTGTTTTTGGCACTTATCAAAGTTTCCACACTTTAGATCTTGCTTGTCCTCAAGCAAGCGTTCGATCATTTCCTAATCATTTAAGCGCCAAGAACAGTTAAAAGAAGATAGGATAATCAAAAATTTCATGATCATGTGTGTCGGAATGGAGCGGGTGAAATTCCCTTCACTATCTACCAAGACTATTAAGTTTAGGTCGGACAAATGTGGGGATGCCATCTATGATGGTGGAGTTAGCTCGGGACTCATTCATCTTCATGAGCTCCTCCATCATGGATAACATCTTCATTTCAACTTCTTCTAATGGAAGTCCTTCCTCGAGATAGTCCTTTAGTTCGCTCTTGATTTCGGCTTTAAGATTAGCCGTATCCTCCTTGGCCATCCTCGTGAATGCATCAATCTTCGCTTTTAGAATTTCAATTTTCTCGATGGCTGGTGGGATAGAGTTACAAGGATTGGTATGGGTATTATATGGGAAAGAGGATGGTGTTTCAAAGGAATAGGTAGTATTGTTTTCTTGGTGAGTTTGTGATGGAGGTGGGTAGTGGGTGTTTAGGTGGGAAGTAGGGAATGAATTTGACTCGGGAGTATACCTTGGGTCGATTGTTCTCATCATTTGTGCAAGCTTACTCTCTATACTTTGGGATATTTCTTGGGAGCTTAACGAGTCAATTTCTTGAAAATATGGTGATTGTGAAGGGTAATTTTCTTGGAAAGGTGGAGGTGGTGTTTCATATGGATATGGGTGATGATTAGGTATATGAAATGGATAATGATATGGAGGTGGTAAGTGGTGGTGTGGAAATGGGTAAGGATATGGAGGTGGGTAGTGGTATGTGGGTGGAGGGTAAGTATAGGTGGAATGGGGGTAATAGGGATATGGTTGGGGTTGAGGATATCCATAAGATTGTCCTCCATGGTGTGGGTAACCATGGGGATTCACCCAAGCACACATTGGCAAGCTTTCAAATGATTTTCAACAAAAATTTCCTGCACAAAGCTTAGCCAACAACAAATATTTGCAACTAAAAGTAGTTGCAAGTGAGTAGGCAATTTAAGCTCACTTCTCAAACAAGTAACAAAAATAAGAAAACAATATAAACAAAAAGAAAGAAATTCAAGAACTCTTACAATCCTACTTCAAAGATGTCAACACAATTCAAGAACTGTTTGCCATCCCCGGCAACGGCGCCATTTTGAAGGATGTAATTTAGTGGGAGTGAAGGTGAAGTGGTAAAACGAAGAGTCAAGACTCCCCGAGTGTCGTGTCTCTCAAGGATGGCGATTGGGAACCGAATATGTGTGGCATTTAGGAAGTTGAAAGGTAAGAGTTACAAGAATCAAAGGTGGAGGATTTGTTCATGGTTGGTTTGAAGGTAAAAGGGATAGAAAATACAAAAGGTAAAAGGGATAGACGCGTCGAGCCCTCAAGGAATTTTCCGAAAAAAGCTATGGCACGTTCTCGACGCGTCGAGCCAGGGGCTTGACGCGTCGAGTCCCTGAAGACTCTTTTCCGCGTTTTTTCCACAAGCATGGTGGAGGTCGTGGGTAGTTACTGGAATGTTTCCACGCCCCTCCACACGCACGCGTCCACACACGTGTAAGGCTTCGTGGGAGGCTCCTGCTTCATGTTTTCTCCATTTTCTGCTCCGTTTTGGCCTTAGGTCCTCCGTTTGGCTGTAAAATAGCTAAAAAGCATCTTCCAAGCTCTTTGTTAGCGGTTTTGGTCACATTCGAGTCTTAACGCATGATATTCTTATGAAAGGGGTACTAAACAATACAATTATAACCCTTAAATGACCCCTAAAATGAGCTATTCTTGGTGTTTATCAGTGTACTAAGGCTTCTTGGACTTGGGAATGCCTTCAAGCATCCAAAGTTTGGAAATTGGGATTCTAAGGATTAGACAAATAAGAGATCCCTTTCCTCACTTTGGAAATTGCTCTGGGATATAGGGTATACTCTAATGATCCTATATAACATGGTAAGCTTAAACACAACGCATACACAAAGCTATATAAACAAATTTTCCACACTTTAAAAATAAAAAACGGGGCTTAAAAATAGAAAAGGGATAAGAGGATAAACCAAGTATGCATCCCTCTTTCCACACTTTTGCTTCCATCATAGGTCTGCCTCCGTTATCGATGCTCTATACAAAAGAAATGGAGACACAATATACAAAAGAGTTTTGGGAGAACTATTTAATTATTATAAACTTGATAGAATATAAAAGCAATATAATAATAAAACATAAACATAGATAATTAAGCATTTAAATATAAAATAAAGCAAAAATTATTCAAGTAAACTAGCAATTATTTAAGTGCGTAAAAAGTAAAGCAGTTTAAATGTAAAAAGCATAAAACATAAAGCGAAATAAAAATAAAGTAAACTAAAGTAAATAAAGGTGGAACCCCACGCGTAGGGATCCTAATGTTTGAATGGGACAGACAATCATTTGGTAACCAATGTTGTTCAGACTTCATAGTCACAAATCAAGAATCAGGATTGAGAGTGGATGAGGGTGGCATCACTGATTGCCGAAGGATGGAGGATTGAACTGCCTTGCAAATTGAGCTTGAAGCTCCTAGATCATTCTAGCATTTCCCTCCACTGTTCTTCGTGTACGAAGAAGCTCCTCATTTTGGATATCCTGCTACGCAGATATGGACGTGAACTGCCCTTCCTGCCATGTTCGCTGCTCGCGCCAAAAATTCATCTGCTCATCATAGAGTTGCCTTTGGAAAGCTTGAGATGTCTCCCAATCCATCGAAGTAGAGCCCTCATGTTGTGCACTAGGCTCGCCCTGCTCCTGCGCTACGGCATTATCATTCCCCTCTTCATTCTTTTCATCCTCCTCCTCAATCTCGTCATAAACTTCCAAATCACGTCATAAATAACTCCCGGCATTCTTTGTTATTGAAAAATTTTTGGATGAAAGCATTAATTGTACCTTTCCTTGCCGCTTCCTTTTCCTTTGCATTTTTTATTTTGTCTTGTGATAGCTCCTTTTCTTTGGGGCGGTTTTCAGAAGTGGTTTTCTCATTGCTTTCCTTCATTGAAATGGTGCACGAAGCGCTCGCAGTCTTTGATTCAAGATTGGGACTACAAGAGGTAGTCTCATCTCCCTTGTTTTTTTTCCTACATTGGCATATTCTGCAAACAATATCCATCGGGTCACAATTTTCGTGCTTCTCTTCCTTGGCATCAATAGCATTGACTCTCTCTTTTGGATTATTCTCTGTGTTACTAGGGAGTTATCCGTAGTGTCTCTCAGACATCATCTTGAACATTTGTGAGATTTGATTCTCAATGGTCTTGAGTGTAGCCTTGGATTCTTGTCTGAGACTAGAAATCTCTTGTCTGATTTCCTGAGTAATCTCTTTCTTAAGATTGGCCCGATCATTTTTTAATTCCATGATCGTCCTGGTAAGCCTTTCATCTATTTCACGGATATCATCCCTCCTCTGTTGAGTAAAGTTAAGTTGAGAGTTGTATGGTGGCCTGAACTGGGTCAATTGGCCTCCATTGCCTTGATTTTGATTATACATCAATCTGCCATTGTCATTTTGTCCATAAGCAGGCTTGTTTCCACTAATTGTATTGTCCTCGCGCTTGATATCCATCATTGTTGTTCCATCCCTCGCTCTGTTTCCAATTGTTGTTCAATCTTTGATTTTGTATATAGGCATTGTAGTTGGAGTTCCTTTGATAATCCACCGCCTCAACGTGCTCGGATACAGACGGTGAAGTGCAGATATTAGTATCATGTGGTCTTCCACAGATGTTACAGTAAAGTGCCAAAGCCATACAAGGCTTCGGTTTTCCATCCATTTTTTCTACCATGGCCTGTAACTTCTTGATCTCATGATTCATTGCCTCTATTTTCGCCGCACTCACCACATGGCTATTAATCTCATACATGCCTCCGTGCTCTCCTCGTCGGTCATACCAACAAGAGGTATTCTTAGATATTCTCTCGATCAATTCTTTAGCTTCGGGTAAAGCTAAGGAGACAAAGGCACCGCTGGAGGATGAGTCAAGTAACATCTTTCCTTCATCGGTTAGCCCTTCGTAGAATGAGCTAATCACGTCCCATGGGTGCATCAGATCTTGCGGGCATTGTCTTTTGAGAACCTTAAATCGTCTCCAAGCCACCCCCAAACTCTCAAGCCTTCCTTTCTTGAATTCCTGTATTAGCCTTCGGATCCTCATAGTCTTTGTGATGGGGAAGAACTCGTTCATGAATTCACGATGTAGCTGCTGCCATGATCTGAAGTAATTGTCGTCTTGGCTTTCCAATCAACGTGATGCCTCTCCTATAACCGAAAATGGGAATAATTTAATTCGAATTATCTTCTCACTAATGCCTTATTGTCTGTACATCCCACATGCTCGTATGAACCTTGTTATGTGTACATTGGGATCTTCGAATGGCAATCCCAAGTATTGGCTATTCTGGACCAGTGTGAGAATAGTTGGATGCACATGAAAGTTGGCGTTTTCCATCGGTGGTACATAGATCGAGTTGTGCATGTTAAAATTCGGAGTCATATAATCTACAATTGATCTCTGTGGTTCCTGAGGTATTCCATAGTATTCTTCTTCACGAATGTTTTCTTGTGGGTTTGCTCTGTTGACTTGTGGTTCTTCAAGAATTGGTTCTTCGTGGTTAATCGGTCCTTGTGGAATAACTGGTGTAACACCCCGTAAATTCGTCCAAGCCTTGGGACCGGTAATTATTTTCCACCGGGCAGTTTATTCAATTTAATTGGGCTTAATCTTTCCAATTGATATATATATATATATATATATATATATATATTATTCCGGAATTAATTATTTATTCTAAAGGCCCAATTCTTGATTTAATTCTTGTAAGGGATTTATTTAAATTGGTCCCTTACAATTCTTATAAGTAAGAATATTTATATAATGGTGGAATATACATATATATTTATTCTTGAAGGATTAATTTCCTACAAACTAGTAGTATAATACATAATGTGAGACCCATTTTATAAGGGCCCATTATTTCATGTCTTACCCTAGTTGATACATACATAATATATGTAATGATCTTTCCCTACTAATATAAAAGCCTTGTACTTACAACCCTATTTCCCTTTTCATCCTCCTGCAAATATATTTCATCCTATTCATTCCACTTCTAAAGAACCCTAAGTAAATCCTACACTTTCTTCTTCAAGATCCAAGATCAAGTTTGCTCTTTTAGGATTGATAAGGCTTGGGTAAGTGTTTATCTTTAGGAATATACCTTGCATCATGTTATTTTCATAACCTTTATACAAGTTCTTATGTTGTTCTTTTGGGGATCTTTTGGGAAAAGATGATCAAGGTGGAGGTGAAACTTTGTAGGGAGTTTTGAGGGTTCTTGGTTGAAGTGTGCTCCAAAGAGGTAACCACCATGTCCACTAAAATCTATTTTTCACACTCTCAATCTATGATATTATTTGGTGTATTGAAATCCTGATAATTTCTTTGCTGTTAGCCTATTATTGTTGTCTGTGAAGTCATTTTTTATGGATTATGGACTTGTGTTCTTGATCCTTTGCATATAGATGTTTATGGATATTTATTGGTATGGATTCCTTGTTTATTTGGCTTCTAGGAGTTGTAATCTAAGTAATCTGATGCTATTTTTTTATTCTGGGAATGAACTTTACGTATTCTGTCTGATCTGTTCTGGGAAGGGTTGGATCACACTTACGGAGGAAACTAACGGAATAATGTGCCCCGTTGGTGCCTTCCGCAAGTGTGAGGCGGTGAGGAGTGGCGGAGTGAGGTCCTCCGCCAGGGAGCTCCGTCTCCTTCTTACGAAAGGGGGTGGCGGAGAAGGTGGTGCCGTTAGGGTGTTCCGCCAGGTCTTCTTGGATTCTGGTTTCAGTGAGTTGTTCTGTGATCTGTTATCTGTTTGTTCCACCTTTGATTCTGGATTTTTATTGGGATATCTTGTTGAGTATTTTACCATGTTTGGAGTGTTTATTCACGTCTCTTGGTTCATCATATTTTGAGATGAACACTGTGTGTTGTTTGTTCCTGGGATGAGTTTGAGGATGGATATGGAGTGGTGGATCCTTGAGTACCTCTTGGTTATTGGTGGGTGAACTAATTGTGGACACTATTTGACTATGTGGGACTGATTTTGGGCTTTGGCCTCTGTGATTGGGTTTTGCCCCTGTGGTTGGGCTCTTACCTCTGTGATTGGGCTCTCGCCTCTGTGATTGGGTTTATACCTCTGTGATTGGGCTCTCGCCCCTGTGATTGGGTTTATACCCCTGTGATTAGGCTTTTGCCTTTGTGATTGGGTCTTTACCCCCGTGAACTAACTTCGGGTTTGGTGATTGGTGTGAGAATTGGTACTTGGGTTGGAAGTAAGGTTTTTGTGCTTATCTTTAGGTTGAGGTCTGTTTAGTTCCTTGTTGACTCTTGAGTTGTATTGTATCTTGTTGGTTCTTGGTTATTCTTTGACATATATTGCGGTTTGGTTGTTCCTTATGAGTATTCGGTTGAGTTGTGATTTCGATTGGATATTGGTATTGTTGAGAAGTCTTGGTTTATATATTCCTTCAGCGTATTGTTGTTGAGTATCTGATTTTAAATGCTGAACAGTTCGTTGGTGTATATATATTCTATATGGGTGCGTAAACCTATTTACAAACTATATATCTATACTTCCTTGCGGGTGTGAATGGTGGTTGCTTAGCAGTCTTTTGCTAATGGTTTCTTGTATGTTTTCTAGGTATGCAATAAGTCTAAGCGAGAGCGTGTTAGAGCTTATCCTTATGAGGTAGCTTAGACATAGTTATGTTGTTTTAGACTTTATGTTTGGGCCTGTGTGCCAATGCTGAGATTCTATATACTCTTGTTTAGATTTTTGGATGTTTTGGATATGTTTTGAGGATTTATATTTAAACAGTTGGTTCAGTTTTTGGTTAGCCTGTGCATCTAGGCCGCGTTTTCTTACCTAGATGTGGCATGATACCCCTTAGGTTATAAATCGCTTCCGCTATGTTATGTTTTATAGTTGAGATAGGCAGCTTTTGTGTTAAAGTTTAGCTATCTCGGCTTGTGAAAAGTTGGGGTGTCACAACTGGTACGGGAGGCGGGTTTGGTATAGCTGCTCCTCTTCCTTGTGGATTTCTTGTCACGCTTGATGAAGCCATTCGTGACCTTTGGGTATTTTTCTTCCTAGTTGCTCTGTTGATTTCTGGAATGTAAGGTAGTAAGCCTTGATTTCCTTTTGCTCGTGTGTGCATTCACCTATTAAGATTATCAATGAAGCAAAGATTGCACAATTGACTAGAAGTAGTCAATTGGGTAAGTTGCAAAAACAAGTAAAATAGAATATGAAACAAAATAAAGTGATGTGGATTAACAATGCTCAAATCTAGCAATCATTCAATCAAAGTAAACAAAAACATTTGACAACCTATTGCCTTCCCCGGCAACAGCGTCATTTTGAAGATGCAGTTTTGTGTAGGGGTTGAATCGTCAAAAGATATGTGTATGTTAAAACGGAAAGTCAATGACTCCCCGAGTGTCGGTCTCGAAGGAAGGACGTGGAGGTGCGTCAAGTGTTCGGGTGTTTACGTGATTGAGTCATGCAACGGATTCGAGTGTGGTGTGTGGTGATTTGTGAGTGAAAGGAGTTCATAAGATTGGGTTTGTGTGAGAAAAGGGGTAAAGTAAAAGAGATTGAAAAATATGTAAAGAGGTAGGGATTGGATAGTGCTCATCTATGTTGCATCTTGGTGTGTCTAAGGTAATGGATCAACAAGACAAAGATGTTGGCTATTCAAGAGTGTGTGTTTTTAGTCCTTTTCCACCTTTGTGTACTAAGGCTTCTTGGACTTGGAATGCCTTCAAGCATCCAAAGTTCTAAGAGGAATTTTATCAAACACTTTAGCTACACACTTTCCTACTATTCTTAAGAAGTCCATAGGATCTATGATTGTTACAAAGCTTCAATCCTAACTATAATCAAAGACATGAAAGAGTCAAGAGCTCAATCTCTCATCTAGATTGGCCAAATCCAAACAAGATATCATCAAAACAACAATCAATAGACAAGAATAGATAACCCAACAATCTAAGCATTTAGATCCAAAAATAGATATAAGATCATCACACTAGCAACATATCTTCACACAATCCAAATCCCTAGATTAAACTAGCCACTCATGATAAGGAATTCAAGACAAAAGCTAATTCAATCCAAGAACAAAATAGTAAAATAGATTAGAAATGTAATAGAAATCACCTAGAGTTGAAGTGATCCTTCAATCCAAGCTTGTTGTCTTCTACAATGAGAATTATCTAAACTACTCCTAGAAATTATCTAAAGTAAATCCCAAAATTGGGAAAGGAAAAAGTCTCTAAGAAAAATGGGAAAAGAGAGGTTCTCCTGAAAATCTATCAAAGGAGTTTAAATAGTCTCCGAAAAGTAACCCTAGGAAAATTCGCACATTGCAGTCTCCACGCCCCTCCACACGCGTGAGATCGTGCGTGGGAGGCTACTGGATTGTGGCCACATGCACCAACACGCGTGTGGAGGTCTTCTTGGTTTCTTCGGGGCTCCGGTCTTGCCTGGTTCGTTCCTTAAGCTCGGTTTTCGTTCCTATTGGCTCCCGGGACTCCTGTATCACCTCATTTAGGCTAAAAGTAGCTTTGCGTATTGGTTAGTGAATTCAAAGCACATTTGATCATAATTTATCATGTAAGGATGCTAAAAACGTGACAAAAACACCCTAATATGTACTCAAATTATGGGTATCTTGGAGGCTTATCAACGCTTTATGTTCGATTTCTACCGGAAGGTGGCATGCTTTGCCATACACAAGTCTGTATGGAGTAGTCCCTATCGGTGTCTTGTACGCAGTTCGAAAAGCCCATAAAGCGTCGTTAAGCTTGTCAGCCAAATCCTTCCTATGCCGAGCCACTGTCTTTTCCAATATAGCCTTGATGTCTCTGTTCGCATTCTCAACTTGCCCAGCAGTTTGAGGGTGATATGGAACTCCACCCCGATGTTGTATGCCTTGCTTTTGAAGCAGTCTTCGCATTGGCACATTTCGAAAGTCTGTTCCTCTATCGCTAATGACAATCCGTGGGACTCCGAACCTTGTGAATAACTTTTTAAGAAATCTCGTCACGCTCCTAGCATCATTGTTTCGAAGTGCTTCCGCTTCAACCCACTTTGATACATAATCAACTGCGATGATGATGTATTTGAAGCCTTTAGAGTCCGGGAAAGGTCCTGCAAAATCTAATCCCCATATATCAAAAATCTCGCATGCCAATATGTAATTCTGTGGCATCTCATCGCGCCCAGTAATGTTCCCAATCCGTTGACATCTGTCACAATTCCTTACGCAGATCTGAGTGTCCCAAAATATTGAGGGCCAATAGAATCCTGCTTCAAGTACTCTCCTAGCAGTTCTATTTTCCGAGTGATGGCCCATTCGGTGGCATTCTCCCAGGATTTCATGTCCTTCAGCCTCTGTTACACAGCGTCGGATTATTTGGTCAGTGCACACTTTAAAGAGGTATGGCTCGTCCTAGAAATAAAAATCGAGATTCTGCTTTTAATTTCCTCCTGGCGTGTGTATCCAAAAATTCTGGTAATTCACCCCCTACGAGGTAGTTGGCTAGATCGGTGATGAGCACAAATGATGAGTGTAAAAGAGGGTGTAATGTCGTTCCGCTGAGGATTGGGGCTATGGCACGTAATTGTGTGAATTACCAGGCACTAGAGTATATGAATTAATAGAATCCAAGCAACAAAGACTGAATGGTGTAAAAGAAAGCAATTGACTAAGGTGTAAACTGTATAATAAAGGTATGGGCCAGATTAGGGGGATTGTAACCTTGATGTTCTAACAAACTCAAGATTAGGGAAAGAATAATTAACCAAGGGATATATGGGCAATGCACAAAAGAATTCTACTCAGCTACTTTCGTAATCAATAAGAGAATTAGGTTAAGAATACCCCACTGTCGTGATGCATCAATCATAACCTTAAGCACCTAAGCATTGTAAGCCCCCAAAATTACCTCTACTTTCATAGCAGGAAAATTAGGTTGAAATTGGTAAGGCTCGAGGTCTCCATCCAACTGTCGTTGTAATGAATCCCTCTCCTAGACTAGCAATTAATTCTGGCCACAAACCAATAACTAGTGCAAAGAAATCTCCAAATCAACATAAACCCTAGGTAAAAGATTCAATCCCTTTATGCAATTAATTACCAATTGAACATCAAGATTAACAATGGATCCCTAATCCAAACCCATAAACGAACTACTCCCGCATGACGGGAGTAAACAAAATAAAGCAATATTTAATAACCATAAACATTGCAAGAAAGTAATAAAGGAATAAGAGAACTTAACTGATAAAGAACAAATCCAATCTTCAATCTTTGATTCCAATCTTGAAATTAACTAATCTAATGTGAAACTAATCTAAACTATGCTAGGGAAATATAAACTTATAGGAGATAGATGGGCCTTGGGCCCATGAGGCAACTTCCAATTCTTTTCCAAGCCTTATTCTTGTTTCCTATTCTTCCTGGGTAATTTCCTTTTCTTCCAAAACTTGTCCAAAATGTTCCAAAACTCTTCCTTTGCTGCTCCTTGTGAATAATTCAACTCTTGAGAAAATATAACACACAAACAATTCTCAATTTCATTAGGATAAATAAAATAAGCACCAAAACAACTAAAATAAGGGGTGAATTATTGTACAAAATAGTAGATATCAACTCCCCCACACTAGAACTTTTGCTTGTCCTCAAGCAATTACCAAGGATAATCCACCTTCCAAACACTGCAACTGATCACACTTCCTTCCTGCACAACCAATCATACCACCAACCATCTCATACAACCTAACTTGCTTCAAGAATCATCTCAGAATCACAAGTGAGTTCCCCTCTCAGGCCAATAACCGAGCACCCGAATTAAGGTAGATTAAAACCCTGTATGCACATGTACTCAGTTGAGATTATGCAAGACTTGGCTTAAGATGAACTCCCATAGGCATGCCCTTCATACTCACATAGATCACTTTAAAACTGCATGCTAAGATCAAGTAGGTCTTTATTCGGCTTGTAACGGGGCTAAGGGTGAGTGGCTAACAAAGAAGGGGTATGGAAAAATGAACAAAGGAGAAAATTTCACACCTATTCACAACTTAATCTAGAAGAGATACTACAAGTATGGACAATGGAGCAAACTACAATTGAGAACATAAGAACACTCTAAAACAGTGGGGTTTGACACAACTTTTCTAGCAACATGAACCATTTGCATTTTATTCATCTTTTCTTTTCTTTTCTTTCACAAACTTTTCATTACTTCCAAACTTTTTCTCAAACAGCAATTTTTCTTTTCTTTTCTTTCAATCTTTCTGTTCTTTTCTACCATCAAACAACTTTCTTTTCTTCAAACCAAAACAACCAACTGATTACTTTCACCAAACCCCACACTAGGGCAAAGATAACAAGAGTAGTTCTAACAAGAATAAGCTCCAAAAAGAAATCTCTTCTAAATTAAAGAACAAATGCTACATTCTCTCTACGGGTGGATGGAAATATATGGCTAAAGGCTAAGGGTTAAATAACATGGGTAAACAAGATAAACAATAACAAAGACGGGTGAAGTACTTAGCACTTATTAAACAAAAACAAGGCTCAAAAGGGGACAACTTAGCACTTATTAAACAAAAACAAGGCTCAAAAGGGGACAACTAGGGAAAACTTAAACAAAAACAAGGCTCAAAAGGGGACAACTAGGGAAAACAATTATAATAACAAGGCTCAAAAGGGGACAACTAGGGAAAACAATTATAATAAAGGGTAGGTTTAAAGGCTTGGGCTAACAACAATGGCCTAAATCACTTCAAAGCAGGCAAATTATAGACTTCACTATGAGAGCACTGAGACAAGTTATGACAAGACAAATATCACCGGAATCCCACATAAGCCTTCACTAGCAATGCATAACACACAGGGGAAACATTTAGGTTAGAGGTTAACCCAACTATTGGCAAGAGACTGAATTAAACACAAGCTCAACTTTGAGTCATCCTTGACAAGCTAGGCTGCACAAGAACCACCAAATCAAACCACCAACCAGCAGAGAGAAAAGTGGTCACAGCCACAACACAAGGAAAATAGACTATCCACAGTATTGCACATTGAGTCATTCAAGCAAAGTTCACCAAAAATTTTATTTTCAAACCAGAAATAGCACCCCTCACACTAAAACTTGGGCATCGTCCTCGATGGGGATACAAAGAATAAAATCAATAATGAAACACAAAGTCAAAACTAACAGAGAGAAAAATTAAAAGAGTTAAGAAATTGAACCTTGAAGTCTTGCTGCAATGAAGAAAAATGGAAGAAAAAAAAAACTTTAGAACCTGAGGAAAACAACAATAGTGCACACAAGGAAGTGGGGAAAAAATAGCAAATTTTTTTTTTTTTTTTTACTGTTGGGGTCAAGGGCAGGGTCATGGCCGTGATGTTGGTCGTGACCCAGAGCTCTCTATAAGCAAAAACGTACTGGAAGCGGCGGAAAAGGTCACATGCGGGGTCATGGCCGTGATGTTGGCCGTGACCCCGAGATCTCCATATGCAAAAAGTCTTTTTTTCGCGCTAAAGGCCAATTTTCACCTGTAGATCAATCCAAAACATCCCCAAAGCACTCCAACACCTAAACACATCATAAACACTCAATTTCCAAACATTCCCCACTCTCTTAGAAGTAAAATAAATCAATTCTCACTCAAATATTCCCTTACCAAACCTCTTGAAAACAAAATAAAGACTAAAATCTAACTAAAGCAAATAAAATAAATGCAATAAAATAAAATGCAAGAAAGTAAAGGATAACATGGGGTGCCTCCCATGAAGCGCTAAGTTTAATGTCGCTAGCTCGACTCAACCTCTCAAGATCAACCATCATTGGATTGAACAAAGAACATCTCATCCTTCCTAGCAAATTTTTCTTCAAAATAGTGCCTCAAATGGTAGCCATCAACAAATTCCTTTATCCATAAGTCCACCACCATAAAATTCAAACATTGTTTCTCCATGAACTCAAAATTCAAACACACACTTTCACCAAAACCATTCTTATTTTCCCCTTGATTTTCCTTTCCTTGAGCAAGTAGGGAAAACCTTGGGTCTTCTTTATGCACTAAGAGGAAGTAAGAATCCTTGGACATGAAAATTGGCCAATGGGGGCCTCCACATTCAAAAACATTGACACCTCCCTGTTCCCAAGTTAGTCTAAAGTTCTCACCCAAGGGAGTGTCATCAAATGAAAGACATACCTCGTTTGTGCCACTAATTTCATCAATTATATCATTCTTGAGCACTTCTTCACTTAGACTATCTTTAAGTTGCTCTTTGTCACCATTCCCTTGCAACTCCACACTTCCTTCCCAATTCAAAGTTTCCATTTCAATTCCATCATTCACTTTCTCATCTTCATCAGCTCCATCCTCCATTTCCTCTGAATCACCACCTTCACTTGGCGTGAACAACTCATGTATAACATCTTCATAAGGAATTGAATTTTGAATGGATTCTTGAGTTGTCAAGCCTGTCCCTTGAGCCTTAAGATCTTCCAATTGAGCTTGTAACATGTTTATTTGAGTGTTCATTTGAATGATTATGTTATACATCATGGACCTCGTCTCCTCATCAATATGTTGGCTTGCTTGTGGAGGTTCTTGATAGAATGGCTCTTGAGGTTCCCATTGATCATTGGCATATTCTTCCTCACTTGGTCTCATGGGATATCCATCATCCTCAGTGTCATCATCAGGTACAATAGTGACTCCCCAACGTCTAGCCAATGCTAAGGTTTCCTCATCAATATGTCGGTTTGTTTTTGGAGGTGCTTGATAGAATGGATCTTGAGGTTCCCATTGATCATTGGCATATTCTTCCTCACTCGGTCTCATGGGATATCCACCATCCTCAATGTCATCATCGGGTACAATAGTAACTCCCCAACGCCTAGCCAATGCTAAGGTTTCCTCATCAATAGGTCGGTTTGTTTGTGGAGGACTTTGATAGATAATCAACTGCGATGAGGATGTATTTGAAGCCTTTAGAGTCCGGGAAAGGTCCTGCAAAATCTAATCCCCATATATCAAAAATCTCGCATGCCAATATGTAATTCTGTGGCATCTCATCGCGCCCAGTAATGTTCCCAATCCGTTGACATCTGTCACAATTCCTTACGCAGATCTGAGTGTCCCAAAATATTGAGGGCCAATAGAATCCTGCTTCAAGTACTCTCCTAGCAGTTCTATTTGCCGAGTGATGGCCCATTCGGTGGCATTCTCCCAGGATTTCATGTCCTTCAGCCTCTGTTACACAGCGTCGGATTATTTGGTCAGTGCACACTTTAAAGAGGTATGGCTCGTCCCAGAAATAAAAATCGAGATTCTACTTTTAATTTCCTCTTGGCGTGTGTATCCAAAAATTCTGGTAATTCACCCCCTACGAGGTAGTTGGCTAGATCGGTGATGAGCACAAATGATGAGTGTAAAAGAGGGTGTAATGTCGTTCCGCTGAGGATTGGGGCTATGGCACGTAATTGTGTGAATTACCAGGCACTAGAGTATATGAATTAATAGAATCCAAGCAAAAAAGACTGAATGGTGTAAAAGAAAGCAATTGACTAAGGTGTAAACTGTATAATAAAGGTATGGGCCAGATTAGGGGGATTGTAACCTTGATGTTCTAACAAACTCAGGATTAGGGAAAGAATAATTAACCAAGGGATATATGGGCAATGCACAAAAGAATTCTACTCAGCTACTTTCGTAATCAATAAGAGAATTAGGCTAAGATTGCCCCACTGTCGTGATGCATCAATCATAACCTTAAGCACCTAAGCATTGTAAGCCCCCAAAATTACCTCTACTTTCATAGCAGGAAAATTAGGTTGAAATTGGTAAGGCTCGAGGTCTCCATCCAACTGTCGTTGTAATGAATTCCTCTCCTAGACTAGCAATTAATTCTGGCCACAAACCAATAACTAGTGCAAAGAAATCTCCAAATCAACATAAACCCTAGGTAAAAGATTCAATCCCTTTATGCAATTAATTACCAATTGAACATCAAGATTAACAATGGATCCCTAATCCAAACCCATAAACGAACTACTCCCGCATGACGGGAGTAAACAAAACAAAGCAATATTTAATAACCATAAACATTGCAAGAAAGTAATAAAGGAATAAGAGAACTTAACTGATAAAGAACAAATCCAATCTTCAATCTTTGATTCCAATCTTGAAATTAACTAATCTAATGTGAAACTAATCTAAACTATGCTAGGGAAATATAAACTAAAAGCTAGGGTTCAAAACTCTGTAAGGGAACGCTCAGAATATATAGGAGATAGATGGGCCTTGGGCCCATGAGGCAACTTCCAATTCTTTTCCAAGTCTTATTCTTGTTTCCTATTCTTCCTGGGTAATTTCCTTTTCTTCCAAAACTTGTCCAAAATGTTCCAAAACTCTTCCTTTGCTGCTCCTTGTGAATAATTCAACTCTTGAGAAAATATAACACACAAACAATTCTCAATTTCATTAGGATAAAGAAAATAAGCACCAAAACAACTAAAATAAGTGGTGAATTATTGTACAAAATAGTAGATATCAATCGGCATACCAAGGCGTGAGATAGAGGCCCATCAATTTCTCTTCAGGAAAATATTCATTTACATCTCCAGTCGTATCTTGTCCCTCTTCATTTTCTAATCTGGACAAATGATCGGCTACACTATTTTCAGCTCCTTTCCGGTCCACAATTGTTACGTCAAATTCTTGTAACAACAAAATCCATCTAATCTGTCTTGGCTTTGCTTCGGGTTTAGACATAAGAAATCTGATAGCCGCGTGATTAGTATGAATTATGACCTTTGACATCAAGAGATACGATCTGAATTTATCCAATGCAAACACTATTGCAAACAATTCCTTTTCGGTTGTGGTGTAGGTCTGTTGAGGTTTTGTCAACATTCGACTAGCGTAGGCAATAGGTTGAAATTTCTTGTCATTCTTTTGTCCTAGCACAACTCCAACTGCAAAATTACTCGCATCGCACATTAGCTCAAAAGGTTGATTCCATTTGGGTCCTACGAAAATTGGAGTATGTACCATAGCATTCTTCAGACCTTGGAACGCTTTCATAGCTTCCTCATTCAATTCAAATACAGCATCTTTTTCCAACAATCTGGTCAATGGTCTTGCAATTTTCGAGAAGTCATTTATAAAGCGTCTATAGAATCCAACATGTCCTAATAAACTCCTCAAGGATGTCACGTTGTGCGGTGGTGGCAGGGTTTCAATGATCGCTGTTTTAGCTCTGTCTACCTCGATTCCCTTCTTTGAAATTTTATGCCCGAGCACGATACCTTCCTTGACCATATAATAGCATTTTTCCCAAGATAATGCTAAGTTCATTTGTTGACACCGTTCTAACACTTTTTCTAGATTTCTGAGGCACTCTTCGAAAGTTTCTCCAAAAACCGTGAAGTTATCCATGAATACCTCCATAAAATTGCCGATGAAATCTTCAAAAATAGCCAACATGCAACGCATGAAGGTAGCAGGTGCATTATAGAGACCAAACGGCATCCTCCTGTAAGCAAACGTACCAAATGGACAAGTGAATGTTGTTTTCTCTTGATCTTTCAAAGCTACTGGAATTTGAAAATATCCACTCATTCCGTCCAAGAAACAATAGTAGCCAAATCCGCTCACTTTCTCAATCATCTGATCTATAAAGGGTAGAGGGAAATGGTCTTTATGAGTGGCTTCGTTGAGCTTTCGGTAATCGATACAGACTCTCTATCCAGTTATTTTTCTAGTAGGGATCAATTCCTTGTTGTCGTTTTCAGTGACTGTGATTCTTCCTTTCTTGGGCACCACATGAGTTGGACTAACCCAAGTGCTGTCTGAAATAGGGTAAATCATCTCGACGTCCATAAGTGTGATCACCTCGTTTTTCACAACTTCAAATGTGTTCGGATTAAGTCGTCACTACGGTTGTGCTATAGGTTTCGAACCTTCTTCCAACAGAATTTTATTTGTGCAAATGGCCGGATTAATTCCCTTCAAATCAGTCATCCTCCATCCGATTGCTTCCTTGTTTTTCTTCAACACTGCTATCAGTTGTTCCTTTTGTTTATCCGAAAGGTCTGTTGCGATGACAACTGGCAATTCTTTTCCTGATCCTAGGTAAGCATACTCAAGGTGTGTAGGCAATTGTTTCAGTTCACCTTCCTGTATTATCTCATCCTCCTCCTTTCTTTTCTCATTTCCACTATCTAATTCCTCCTCAGATTCAACAAATTCATCCCCATCTTCTCCATCCATATCCTCCGAAACTTCACCAATACAATTCATATTTTCAACGAATTTAGAGTCACAAGCATTATTAATCAAGTTAAAACGATCAACCTCTCGGTGTAAAGCAATATGTAAAGTGTTCAGTTCATGCGCAAAAGTGTTTTCATTACAATCTCTTGCCCCTGTGGGACATTCCCAATTAAAATCGTGTCGTTTGGCTCGGGGCAGCTCACACAGATAGTCAATCTCGTCATGCACATAGTCGACAAAAAAACATCTGTCCCCGTCCAGAGGATATTTCATGATTTTGGTTACGTCAAAGCTGGCAGACTCGTCACCCACCCGGATAACAAGTTTGCCTTCTCCTACGTGTTAGGAACATCATGTAATAGGTTTTGATGATACCAACTGTTAAGTAGAAATCCCCGAGTCTCGACGCATAGGCAAAACGCTGTAAGTTCGACAAGTAAACCAAGAGCGAAAATACAACCGAGTAACTTTGAGCTCAACTCGGAAAATATTTAAGCTTGAGGTAAATTTGTTTGAACATCTTAGAAGTC
>NC_044928.1:30141-30451 GCF_003576645.1 Ipomoea triloba
CCCCCCCCTCTAGACTTGTACCCCATCCCCTTGGGACCAACAATTGGTATCAGAGCAAGTTCTCTGATCGATATAAACCTTTGTTTATATTGCCTAGAGATCCTTCTTTGAAAAGTCTTTTGAAAATATTTTCAAAGCACGAAAAAAAAAAAATTTTAAAATGGATAGCATGTTGTCGAGACATCTCCTCTTTGATCTTAGCAGGTTCGATGACTGGAAAACACGCATGCTTGCGTATCTATCAGCCCTCCATGATGAGATGGCCGAAGTTATAACATCTGGACCAGTCAAGATCATGATGGTAAACACG
>NC_044928.1:30580-32521 GCF_003576645.1 Ipomoea triloba
TGAAGGGCTTCGAACTGAGGGAGGGAAAAGAGATTCATCGAAATACCTATATGGGTAGGACGAAATCTCTAGTCCCCAAAACTAAAGGTGTTAAGGCTGCACCTTCTCCCTCACAGCCAAAAGGAAGGGGCAAAAGGAAAGCCCAAACCAAGGGAAAGAATTCTGATGATGAACCTCTCGATGTACTGATACAAAGGGTTCATCTGCCAAAGAGGGCTAGGAAAACCAAAACTGCTGTTGTCACCCAGATCCGAGAGGTAACACCCTCTGTTGTTCAAGTACCGTTTGAGGACAGGGCACAAGCCCAGGGGGAACCTCAGGCTACACTGGCCACTGAGGTTGAGAGAGTATCCCCTACCAGGTCCCTGTCAGCAGCCTTCTCTGTCGGTCTGTACGCTGGTGATGATGCTGAAGGAGATGTTAACTCTGTTGGTTTATCTCGAGAGATGGCTCGAGAGGTTGAAGGTACTGGGATCAGTGATCCAGTACAAGGGGGTGCAGAAGAACCACGTGAGATGGTTCGAGAGACAGACTACACAGTCAGGATGGGAGATGATCTCTTGGAGCATAGTCGAGAGATCACGGCTCAGATAGACGAAGCAATCTCTGCCACTGAAATCATCTCTGATGGGCGGGATGACTTATATGAAGAAGTTTCCACTCAGTTGGCAATGGAAGCACCCACTCTTGATGACTTCTCCAGGGTGATCAGGTGGATCAACTGGAGAACCAGTTCTTTCACTCAATTGATGAGTCAAGCAGCCGAAATGGAGGCAGAAGAGCAGTTTGCACTCCAGTGGTTGGGCATCTCCGAGATCCCAGCTCATCATCTCCTAGACCTTGCCCACGAAACAAGAGTGGCTAAACTGAACAGTGGAAGAACTGATAAGGGCAAAGGAATAGCTGAAGAAACCGAGGCTGAGCCTGAGGAGGATCCAGAAACTTGATGCACAATTTCGAGAAGATATCAGGCTCGCCACTGCCATCTCCTTGGGACAGAACGTTGAGTTCACGAGAGGTCCAGGAGAGACCTCTGGGTTGCTCACGATGATATCGCAACAGCCGCAATCCCACTGTCCCAAGTCAGCAACTCTGCTCTGGACGAACAGGTAGAAGCTTCGAGAGGTGAATCCGAGACCTCTGAAGCACTTCAAGTGGCACCCAACACCGTTCTACTTTTGCCACCACCCGCGTCCACACCCTCGAACACTACAGATGAAGCACAGATAATTCGAGAGGGTGAAGTTCCGTTGCTCACACTGCCAGGTTTTACTACTGCTCCTGAAATAATCAACATCCCAGACTCATCGGAGCAGACCGAAGAGCAACACAATGAGCAACTTGAGCAGAATGCCCCAAGTCCTGCTGGTTCGAGGAATACTGATGATAACATCGAAGGTGGAAACCAGGAAGCACCTGTCGACACTACGTCTCCAACCTCACCAGCAGATGACACAGTTCCCAGCACTGATTCGAGAGGTGATGCTAAGGGGGAACCTCTATTGGATGAAAACAGGGAAGCGTCCAATACCGAAGAACCCTCTCTGGCTGACCCTATCTCCACAGTCGCTGAAGCTGAAGCTCCAGGTTCGAGAGGTGAGGAGCAAGAAGTGATTCATCCCTCAGGTGGAAACCGGGAAGCACCTGACATGGAGCTACCTTCGAGCTCTGAACCCTNGGAACTTAGTGGAAGGACTGCCCAAAGTGACGTTTCGAAAGGATAAAATTTGTGAGGCATGTCAACGGTGCAAACAGATCAAATCCTCCTTTAAGAGAAAAGCCGAGACATCATCCACCAGACCATTAAGTCTTCTTCACATGGACTTATTTGGCCCAGTGGATCCACCCAGCATAAAGGGAAAGAAGTACACTCTTGTGGTAGTAGATGACTACACAAGATTCACATGGACCGTGTTCTTAACCAAGAAAAGTGAGACAAAA
>NC_044928.1:33932-46387 GCF_003576645.1 Ipomoea triloba
TATCTGGAAATCACTAAATGAACTTAAGGATATGTTCCAAGTGATATCTTTTAGATGAATCAAACTTGTTTCTCTCGCAATCTGTGTTCGAAAGGTAGTTCGAGAGGTCACCCGATCAGTTTGTCTATATACGTTATGTCTCGAAGAAGGGTAGTTCGAGAGGTCACTTCGAAAGATAACAAACTGATATCTCTGAACGGAGGAATAAGGAGGGTTAGGGATCAATCACTCAGGGGGAAGATCCTTAACCAGATCAAGACGGAGGAATAAGGAGGTTTAGGGATCAATCACTCAGGGGGAAGATCCTTAAACTCATGTGGAAGACATTTCACCTTCGAGAGGTGAATCCGATAAGTTCAACGAATACATGAAGGAAACAGGCTAACTTTGGATATTAATGCTAGCCACGTGGTCATCGGTTACTGGCGGTTTTCCGCACTTAAGGGAGTCATCTTGATTAGTGGGAGCATGATCATATAGTTACTTTTCTTTATTACCCCACTATCCTGAATCTAAAACCGCTCTGTTAATTTACCAAAAATACCCTTATTTTTCATATACGCTGACCGTTACTAGGGGTATTTCTGACCTTTTACTTCCTTAAAGAAAACCGGTATCCTTCCTTGGGTCAAGCTCTCAACCCTACCCATATATCCAACCCGAATCCACACGATATAAAAGCCAAATCCTTCTTCTTTACCCGGATTCAAGCTAAAACCGTTTACCCAAAATCCCCAAATACTAAACGCAGTACACATTCCCTCCAAAACATCTAACCTTCATCAATGGCGTCCGAATCCTCTACATCAACCTCATCTTCCAACGCATATCAGAGGGAGTTGCTACACATTCGCTCTCAGATCAAACAAGTCAAGGCGGGGAGTATCCTTGACAGAAATGGCTTCATCACCAACTCCCCTAATCCAAAAATGGCGGAAAAAGTCCTGAAGAAGTTTGAGAAAGCAGGACTGATGAAATACATGACGCACGACTACGGGACCGTTCACCCCCTCGACTTCACAGAATGGTTCGCAAATGCCAAGGTCACGAAGGGTAAAATCGAAAGCCGCTTTAATGATTTTCCCATCACAACATCTGTAGGTGACCTCAGAGCGGCATTTGATTTCGCGTCATCGGAGGAAGCAGTCAAGCATCTATCGGATTACGACTTGGACAAGCAAGCCTTCTGGGAGAAAATCCGACTAGCGACTGCACCACCCAGAGCATCCTCTGCCCTCCGCAAGTACCACCTAAAGGAGAGGTTTGCTCTCGCTGCCGACCTAATCATGAAGTTTGTGCTCGGCAAGGTGTCCGGAACTGACGAGGTTAGTCTAGACCTCCTCAAAATCCTCCATGCCATTTGGAACAACAACAAGCTGGACTGGGCACATATTATCTTCAACTTCCTCCAACAGCAAGTGATGCGCTCAGTCTCCAACGCCAACCTGTCGATCAGTAAAAAGGTTGGTTTCGGCTTTGTTGTGCAATTTCTCTTAAGCCTGAAGGGCTTCGAACTGAGGGAGGGAAAAGAGATTCATCGAAATACCTATATGGGTAGGACGAAATCTCTAGTCCCCAAAACTAAAGGTGTTAAGGCTGCACCTTCTCCCTCACAGCCAAAAGGAAGGGGCAAAAGGAAAGCCCAAACCAAGGAAAAGAATTCTGATGATGAACCTCTCGATGTACTGATACAAAGGGTTCATCTGCCAAAGAGGGCTAGGAAAGCCAAAACTGTTGCTGTCACCCGGGTTCAAGAGGTGGAACCGTCAGTTATACAAGTACCCTTCGAGGACAGGGCACAAGCCCAGGGGGAACCTCAGGCTACACTGGCCACTGAGGTTGAGAGAGTGCCCCCTACCAGGTCCCTGTCAAGAGATTTGTGTGTTAATGATGATATTACTGCTGAGGGTACTGGTGACTCTGTTGGTTTATCTCGAGAGATGGCTCGAGAGGTTGAAGGTACTGGGATCAGTGATCCAGTACAAGGGGATGCAGAAGAACCATGTGAGATGGTTCGAGAGACAGACTACACAGTCAGGGTGGGAGATGATCTCTTGGAGCATAGTCGAGAGATCACAGCTCAGATAGACGAAGCAATCTCTGCTACTGAAATCATCTCTGATGGGCGGGATGACTTATATGAAGAAGTTTCCACTCAGTTGGCAGTGGAAGCACCCACTCTTGATGACTTCTCCAGGGTGATCAGGTGGATCAACTGGAGAACCAGTTCTTTCACTCAATTGATGAGTCAAGCAGCTGAAATGGAGGCAGAAGAGCAGTTTGCACTCCAGTGGTTGGGCATCTCCGAGATCCCAGCTCAACAACTGATGGATCTTGCCCACGAAACACGAGTAATGAAGCTGAACAGTGAAAGAACTGATAAAGGGAAGAGCATAGCAGTTGAAGCACCAGAAGTTGAAGCTGAGCCTGAAGAAGATCCTGAAACAGAAGCACGATTTCGAGAAGATATCAGGCTCGCCACTGCCATCTCCTTGGGACAGAACGTTGAGTTCACGAGAGGGCCAGGAGAGACCTCTGGGGTTGCTCACGATGATATTGCAACAGCCGCAATCCCACTGTCCCAAGTCAGCAACTCTGCTCTGGACGAACAGGTAGAAGCTTCGAGAGGTGAATCCGAGACCTCTGAAGCACTTCAAGTGGCACCTAACACCGTTCTACTTTTGCCACCACCTGAGTTCACACCCTCGACCGCTACTGATGAAGCACAGACATTTCGAGAGGGTGAAGTTCCGTTGCTCACACTGCCGGGTTTTCCTACTGCTCCTGAAATAATTATCATTCCAGACTCATCGGAGCAGACTGAAATGCAGTCAAATGAGCAACATGAGCAGAATGCCCCAAGTCCTGCTGGTTCGAGGAGTACTGATGATACCATCGAAGGTGGAAACCCGGAAGCACCTGTCGACACTACGTCTCCAACCTCACCAGCAGATGACAAAGTTCCCAGCACTGGTTCGAGAGGTGATGCTGAGGGGGAACCTCTATTGGATGAAAACAGGGAAGCGTCCAATACCGAAGAACACTCTCTGGCTGACCCTATCTCCACAGTTGCTGAAGCTGAGGCTCCAGGTTCGAGAGGTGAGGAGCAAGAAGTGATCCATCCCTCAGGTGGAAACCGGGAAGCACCTGACATGGAGCTACCTTCGAGCTCTGAACCTTGTGTCCCTGTGGATCCTCAGACGTTAAATCGAGAGGTGGACTCGCAATTGCAAGTCATGGGTGGAAATCTGGAAGCACCCAAGTCCCCTCCGACGAAAGGTACATCTCGATCCTCATCTCCTACTTCTGACTATGATCAACAGGCCGAAGAAGTCTTCATTGGCGAAGTGCGTCAATTCATGGCTGATCAATCTCAGAAGATGGCTCAGCTCGAAAGAATACTCGCTGTGGTCCGCAATGCTGCAATGCCTGCTGCTGGCACAAGTGAATCCCAAGGCCGTCATGCCGAACTTCTCGAACAGGCGATATGGGCTGAGGATGCAGCACGGAAAGCCACTGATGAAGCCGCTGTAGCTCGAGCAGAGGCTGCAAGTGCGAGGGCTGAATTAGCCGAGATGCGAGCAGAGCTTCGAGCCTTCCAATATTCCAGTGAACTTCGACAGGATGTGATGAAGGCCATACTAGATGACCTGTCGAACCAAGTCCCTGCCCAACTTCAAGCAATCTTCGAAGGTATGTCCACCCTCCTCTTCCGTGCTGATGATGCCAACAAGGGGGAAAATAAAGAGAAAAAGAAGGGGGATACCACGGGCAAGAAAAGGGCAGCAAGCGAACCAGCTGGACCACCTCCAAAAATACCAAGAATCATGAGCAAAGTAGTGGAGGATGCTAAACAGGCAGAAAACCTAAGGGTCCAGCGTACACTGGAAATGGAGAAAAGGAGAGAAGAGGACAGAGAAAGAAGAAGAAAAAGACAAGAACGACAGTCAGAAGAAGAAAGGAAGATAGATTTTCTCATGACAAACTTTAAGTTTGGGAACAGAGAAGACACTGAACAAATTCTGACTCTGGAGATATTCAAGCTTCTGAAAATCACTGGGATATCTACACACAGCAATATGTCTCCAGAAGAATGCATTGCCTGGTGGAAAGATGGAGTAATTGATGGTGAGTTCGTGGGGGAAGCCTACAGGAACTACAGGCATCTAGACGTCACAGAAGAATACTTAAGCCTGGTAAATCCGAAAGACCCCATCAAGACACGAGAAGCCATTAACAAGAAAAGGAAAGCCAACAAGAAGTAAGCTCTCATGGTCCAAACTCCATCTCATTTCAATGTATTGATATCTATGTTGTTCTTGGTCTTATTTCTTTCAATCCTGTCTACTAAACTCTACTTTGTAAACATTCCCTTCTTATAATCATATATATCTTTTGCTGGGGGTGATGCGTGAGTTATATTATTCATAGTTTAGTAGAGTATGTTGTCAAACTTACCATATGCGCTGAAAAATAAAATCCTTGTTAATTCTTTCTATCAAATCAGCCATATAGAGTAAGTATAAGTGTTGGCATCATCAAAAAGGGGGAAATTGTTAGGAACATCATGTAATAGGTTTTGATGATACCAACTGTTAAGTAGAAATCCCCGAGTCTCGATACATAGGCAAAACGCTGTAAGTTCGACAAGTAAACCAAGAGCGAAAATACAACCGGGTAACTTTGAGCTCAACTCGGAAAATATTTAAGCTTGAGGGAAATTTGTTTGAACATCTTAGAAGTCTCGTGTGTTGTAATCATATAGACAGATCAGAAGAAAGCATGGGACAACACTGGAGGAATAAGGGTCTGCGAGACATCAACTAAGTCTCGAGACATAAGCAGAGTTCGAGAGGTAGGACCTCTCGATACAGTTATCCAGTTCGAGACATAAACAGAGTTCGAGAGATAGACCTCTCGATATTTGAGTTCGAGACATCAAGCGATCAAGATATCAACCTTGGTCTCGATACACTAACAATTCTCCAACAAAGCTGAATGACGGTCATACTTAAAGTTTGGAGAAGAAGAATATCATGGAGATGGAATAATGAAGAGGTGCCGAACGTGAAAATTTCAAAATGGGCGGAAATGGATGACACGTCAGATTTCCACCACAAACGGTCAAAAGGTGCACCAATGCTGAAGTGGTCTGATTCCCTACAAACAAGGAATAATGGGAATATAAAAAGAGTAACTTTTACCAAAAGACGAAAGTGGAGCATGGACTCAAGAAAGTGAACTATGGAATATTCACTACAAGACAAAGAGGTTCAAGTTACAAGATCACCACTCCATGAAATATGCTGAAAATACGCAAGACCCATGATCAGCATGGGAAACAAATTTCAAACGGAATAATTTTCCCTCCAACGGAATTATTCCTCTACTCTCATATATAAGGACGTAAAGACACAGAAGAAAGGGGGGATAGTGAAGGAGTTAAAAAGTTCGGGGAAAACAAGTTCGAAATTCTTAAGAAGTGTCTGTCTAAAACGTTCAAGTGCAAGTGCTTAACTTGGAATATCATCCTGATATTCAAAACAGCGAGAAAACACATCTTAGTGTTTCAAGAGAGTTACAAAGCTTAAACTGTTATACATCCAGAAGGTGACCGAAGCTGCTCTACATCGAAGTTGATTCAACGATAGCTTGTGGTCAGATTGGAGTCTGTTACATTCAACTGTGACAACCAAAAACACCTTGCTTTGGATTAAGCAAGAGAGGTGGAGTAACCTGGCAGCTGTCCGAGTGAAAGAAACCTGAGGCTTGACGCGGGCTTGGTGATCAAAGGTCAAGTGCTCGAGAGGTGGAGTAGCTGGAAGCGGGGAGAAAGACCTTGGAGAGGCGGAGTAACCTGGGAGCTGTCTTGTGAAGATCCTGAGGCTTGACGCGGGCTTGGTGATCAAAGGTCAAGTGCTCGAGAGGTGGAGTAACAAGAAGCGGGGCGAAAAACCTGAGGCTTGAGGCGGGCTTCGTGATCAAAGCTCAAGCGCTCGATATTGTACTAAAAAGGGAAGTTTTTAGTGCAATCCTTCCAGGGAGTTTCTGGAAGAAGAGTGGACGTAGGCGGGTTGGCCGAACCACTTAAAAATCTCTCTTGCATTTACTTACTGTTTTTATCTCTCGCTAACCTCTCGATTGCACTGCATATAAACGCACTTCTCGAACTAACTCAAACTCGTGCTAACTAAAAGGGGATAACATTTCCGCTGCGCATAAAACTTTGTCTTCACCTCGTGAGGTATCGAACCTAAACATCCTAAGTTCAATACACACGAGAGGTTGAAAAGATTTGCAAAATCTTATACAAGTCTATTCACCCCCCCCTCTAGACTTGTACCCCATCCCCTTGGGACCAACACTACGTCTATCAAAGCTCTAGCGGTTGCTAAAAAGGTTCTACCCAAGATGAGAGGGATCTCCACATTCGGGTCTATATCTAAGATCACAAAGTCTACTGGAAAAATGAATTTATCGACTCGGACCAATACGTCTTCCACGATACCTCTGGGGTATTTGGTGGATCGGTCTGCTAATTGAATACACATGCAGGTAGGCTTAAGAGTTCCTAAATTCAATTTTGGTACAATGCAAAAGGCATCAAATTAATGCTAGCTCCTAGATCTGCCAAGGCTCTATTAAAGGTTGTCCCCCCTATATTACACGGGATACTGAAACTTCCTGGATCTTTTAACTTCCGGGGCACATTTTTGTGTAATATAGCCGAGCATTCTTCTCCTAGTACAACAGTAGCTGATTCGGCTAGCTTTCTCTTATTAGATAGAAGGTCCTTAAGAAATTTAGCATACCTCGACATTTCTCCTAATGCATCAATAAATGGCATGTCGATGTGTAGTTGGCGTAGCATTTGTAAGAACTTATCATACTTAGCGTTGTCGATGTCAGTGCGAAATCTTTGAGGAAATGGAAGCTTTGCTTTCGACACGGGTGGTGGCTCCTGCATGATTTCTTTCCCTTTTCGAGAAGGATGCGGTTGTGATTCTTCCCTTCCGATCTCTTTTTCGATTGCTTGTTCAGCTTGCCTTGTGTTGAAAGTCTAATTATCTTCCATCCTTGATTCTTCCGCTTGGACAGGTTGCGGTGGTGGTGGAACAACTTCTGGAAGTCCTCTCCCGCTCCTAAGTGTGACAGCATTCACATCCGTCTCTGCCTGAACTTGGATCATTTCCATGATCTTTGCTAGTGTACTCTCAACAGTCTGGAGCGGTGAGAGTGTTTCGTGGCGAAGCTCTTGAATTTCTCCTAGCATCTCCTTGGTGATAATCTCCTTGAGTTTGGCATTCTCCTCCCTCGTTTCTCGTATAAAGTCATTTAGGCGTTGTTCAAGAGTGGTTTAGTCGTCCTTAGGTGAAAGAGGCGGTTCTGGAGAGGTAGAAGAATAAGCAAAATTTTCTGCTCTGTCCACGTCTGCCCACACGCGTGTGGATGGGCGTGGATGGTTACTGGAATCATTCCACGTTGCCCACACGCGTGTTGCTCGCGTGGATTGGCCACTGTTCGCAAAATCTTCAGAAATTGGATTTTTTGGCTCGTCAGGGTGCATTGGAGGGTAATATGAAGGTATCTCATAGGTAGAATATCAGGATGGGTGATAATGTCGGGTTGCATAAGCTTGTTCATAATAGTAGACCGGCGATGGAGGTGTAAGATATTGGGCAGGTGGCGGGTATGGAAAGGAATATTGGTGATAATAATGTGGGGGTGGATATGATGGATGTGGTGGTGAGGGATAGTAAGGATTCCTTTCATATGGTGAATAACTATGGTAAGCTCGTTCATCAGGTGGAGGCGGGTACATGGTTGTGTGGCATAAATCCTCAATCAAATTTCAGACAAAGAATCGGAGCACAAGAGGTAGCTCCTTTCATAGATTAGCTCAAGTGGTGTGCGGTTGGGTGCGAATGTGTAGATAGCAATAGAACAGAACAAAAGAGAATGAATTAAACAAGTTATCCAAACGATTCAAGATAGTAAAACCTTAAATTTCACCGTTTGCCATCCCCAGCAACGGCGCCATTTTGATGCTGTGATGTATATGTGATAAGCCTCCGAGATACCCTTAAATCAAGCTCATATTAGGGTGTTTTGTCACGACTATAGCATCCTTACATGATGAATTGTGCTCATAAATGCTTGAAAATCACTAACCATCACACAGAAGCTACTTTTAGCCTAAAGGAGGTAAAACAGGAGCCCTGGGAGCAAATAGGAGCAAAAGTTGAGCTTAAAGAGCAAACCAGGCAAGAACGGAGCCCCGGAGGACTCAGCAGGATGGCCACACGCGTGTGAACGTGCGTGGAAATAATCCAGTAGCCTCCCACGCACACTCACAAGCGTGTGAGCACTCGTGGAGACGGCACTGCGCGAATTTCGACTAGGGTTGCTTTTTCGGAGACTATTTAAACCCCTTTGATAGAATTTCAGAGGAGGTTCCCAGAAATTTAGTTTTCCCTTCCTTAGTTTTTCCTTTGGAGAACTTTCTCCATTTTTCTTAGTTTTTCATTTCTTAGATTAGATCAAACTCCATTGTAGAAGACTACAAAGCTTGGATTGAAGGATTACTTCACTCTAGGTGATCTCTATTTCATTTCTATTATATTTAGTTATCTTATTCTTGGATTGAATTAGCTTTTGTGTTGAATTTCATATCTTGAGTGGCTAGTTTAATCTAGGGATTTGGATTGTGTGATTGAATGTTGCTAGCGTGTGGATCTTATCTCTATATTTTGGATCTAAATGCTTATGTTGTTGGATTATCTATTCTTGTCTATTGATTTTTGTTTTGATGAGATCTTGTTTGGATTTGGCCAATCTAGATGAGATATTGAGCTCTTGACTCTTTCATGTCTTTGATTAGAGTTGGGATTTGAAGTTTGACACAATCATAGTTCCTATGGACTTCTTAAGAATAGTAGGATAGTGTGTAGCTTAAGTGTTTGATAAAATTCCTCTTAGAGCTTTGGATGCTTGAAGGCACTCCTTAGTCAAAGAAGTCTTAGTACACAAAGGTGGAAAAGGACTAAGACAAACACACTCTTGAATAGCCAACATCCTTGCATTATCTATCATTTACCTTAGTCGCACCACGATGCAACATACATGAACACTATCCAATCCCTACCCCTTTTTACATACTCACAAACTCTCTTACTTTACCACTTCCTTGCACTCAAACCAAACCTTATGAACTCCTTTCACTCACAAACCACCATTCACCACACTCGAATCCTATGCATGACTCAATCAAGTAAACTCCCGAACACTTGACACACCTTCACGTCCCTCCTTCGAGACCGACACTCGGGGAGTCACTGACTTTCCATTTTATCATACAAATATCTTTTGACGAATCACCCCACGCAAAACTGCTTCTTCAATATGTAGTGAGGTGTAGATGATATGAAGTGTGATAAAACGAAGAGTCTTGAACTCCCCGAGTGTCGTGTCTCACGTGGATGGCAAATTGGAGAATGTTGGTTTCCTATCTTGTATTGTTTAGAGAACACTACAGAAGAAAATGTAGAGTTTGATGAAGTAAGGTAGTGAGAGTGCAAAGGTTGGATAGATTTAGGAAGTAAAGGAGAATAAAAGGCGGATGGGGGCTAGAACGTCATGGAGATTGGTTCAACGCATACGGGAGAGATTTGATTTCCATTGAGATATGATTGAAGGAGCTTGGAACAATGTCCTGAGTGGCGTCACACTCAAGCTCCCAATCCTCAGTCGATTAGGGATTTTGTCAAACACTTTGTCTACAAGTTCCCTTCGGATCTCATCTTCTCAGATTGAGAGCGGGAGATGTGGGTAGTGGGCTCCATCCCGTTGCAATATCTCGCCAAAGGGATGATCCTATACTCTTGATGAGATCGGGGCCCTCGATCCAACAAGTTCATCCAAAACATACACACAATTTCAACAATCCCAAAGAAATCGAACTCATGTAACAATCTTAGATCATGAACACAAAATCTCCATCCTTCCTAGCCCCTATCCTAAGGACTAGCCCTTCATAGGCTTCAATAACATCATTTCATTCAAATAGCAAAGCATATTTACAAGATCAAAGTAAAAAGCAAATATCTTTAGGAAAAATGAAAGTGCAAGAGAGAATTCCAAAGAGAGATCAAATGATAATAAAAGAGTTTACCCAAGAGGATTCCAAAGCTATGGAGATCCAAGTTTCTCCTCTCCAAGGAGTTCTTCCTCCTCTCACTAATCCTATCTAACCCTAATCTAAAAATGAGAAGTGAAAATTTGACAAAAAACTCCTCCTCCTAGCTGAAATGTCCCTTAAATACTAAAATATCGCGCAGGGTTCTGGTGCCCGTCCACGCCAGTCCACACGCGTGTGAGCAGGCGTGGATACTTACTGGAATGATTCTACGCACGCTCACACGCGTGGTGAGGCTTGTTGACGAGATTTCCTCCGTTTCCGTTTCCTTTGTTGTTTTTGGTTTGGTCTTTGCGTGTCCCGGTTTGGATTGATTCTTCACTTTATCGTTCACGCTTTCCTTAATTGATTTCAGCCCTTGGATCCTGTGAAAATCTTTCAAAACATACCACACAAAGTTCTTTTGCAATTTGTTAGCAAAATAGCACGAAAATACATAATTGCGTCTGTCAAGACTTTGTTTTGGCAAGGAATCAACTTAATTAGTTCTAGATAATTAGGTACTTTTGGCATCTATCACTAGGCGGTCGTCTAGCCGGCCAGCCGCCTAGACCACCATTTAAGGTGATACGCTAGGCGGTCGACTGGCGCTTAGCGCCTAAGCGGGGATTTTTGCAACACTTTTATATATATATATATATATATATATATATATATATATATATATACATATATATATATATATGTATGTATATATATGTACATTTATACATATATATGTACATTTATACATATATATGTATATATATATATATATATATATATATATATATATATATATATATATATATATATATATGCCTAAGTGCTCTATTTTGAAAGAAGTATAATTATGTATATATGTATAAACTCTTCTGCGAAAAAAAACTATGGATTTTACTACTACTATTGCCATGATTGGTATTACTAGTTTACTACTATTTGTTTTATTACCATATTTGGGAGGATTATGAACATATAAAAATGTACGAATTTTTGAAGGATTTATACTATGGTAGGGGTTGCGGTCCTATCATTAGTATTATGCCGGTAGAAAACATCCTAGGTAGGCCTTTTAGGGGTAACCTGGTAAAAAACATCCTGAGTTACTAGGGCTGGTTTACTACTCGCTAGGTTTGGAATCCTAGTTAGGAGGTGTGCACATTTAAGGTAGCGGTCATCTTTCCACTTGTATTGAGTGAGGGTTGTGATGTGTTCAATAGGGAGTTACTGTTCACTTGGGACCTCGTTGTGGTGATGATCCCGCCCCACTATTTGAGATATTGGATGCCTTCATATGTATATGTATATCTATATGTATATGATTGAAAAGCTTTGTTTGAGTTATATTGATGATTGAGAAAGTACTTGAAAACTCCTCCCTTTGATGCTTATGTTGAGAAAGATAATTTGATAAGATTATGCTTATGAACATTCATACTTATGTTACTATTGAGAGATAAAGATACTTTGAAAATAGTTACACTTATGTGATATCTTATGAAGTATACTACTGTTTTCTAATATAGGTTATATAGGTATATATATACTCATTTAGCTATAAAATTATGTTCATCTTGTCCACGTTGACGAGCTTACTTCCTTGCATGCATACAACGCATTCAATATCATTTAGTACTCCTGTTCTTACTATTATGGTGCTGCCCCAGAGTTAATGTTCATTCTGCTCCCCCCACCAAACAACTCCCCCATTAACTGTTCATTAACTCCGTGCTTTTATTCCTCGTATGTACTGTTCCATTGATGGTCACCACTTACCAACGCTAAAACCCTTACCCATTCACACCTTCTCTCTTACTTTCCTACTGAGAGCAACTCACCCCTTCTCTCTTACTTCCTGATGAGAGCCACCGTTCTATCGCCGAGGTTGTTGGTTCTGATGGCATCGAGTAGTAGAGCAGAATGGACATGGAGATGAAATATGCTGCAATGTCGCTACACGATCCTAAGGAGATGGATTTCCAGGTCGACGATGACAACATCAACGACAATGATGTTGTCACTCCGTTCATTCTTGTTGGCAGAGTTGTCATTGAGAAGCTTGTGAAGTTCAACTTCTTGAGAGACACAATGGCTTCAGTGTGGCGCCCAGGAAAAGGAATGCTGGCTAGAGAGATCACTAACAACTACTTCATGTTCTACTTCTTTAATGAGGTGGATATCAATCGGGTGATGGAAGACGGCCCCTGGTCATTTGAACAGAGTCTGCTAATCTTGGAACGTGTTGCCCTTAACGCCCCCCCCCCCCCCCCCCCCCCCA
>NC_044928.1:46570-49991 GCF_003576645.1 Ipomoea triloba
CCCCCCCCCCCCCCCTCCTGCTAGAGAGAGCCTAAACTCGGCAGAGTTCTGGATCCAAGTGCATAACCTACCAATGAGCTTTCACACCTTGAAAATGGCGGAAGTCATTGGGTCTTTTCTGGGGACCTTTGTTAAGCTTGATGAAGCGAACTCGAATGGACTTTGGAAATCCTTCATGACGATTAGGGTGAAACTGAACATCTTACTACCCCTCAACAGGAGGATGAAACTCAAACCCAACAACGGAGAAGCATTCTATGTGGACTTCAAGTATGAGAGACTTCTGACCTTTTGTTTCCTGTGTGGTCTCTTAGGGCATGGCGAAAGATTTTGTAAGCAAGCTCTTTGAAGGTGCTACGAGGGAGACTGTACGCCCTTACAGCGCCGAGTGATATCTACTATTTTGTACAATAATTCACCCCTTATTTTAGTTGTTTTGATGCTTATTTTCTTTATCCTAGTGAAATTGAGAATTGTTTGGGTGTTATATTGTCCCAAGGGTTGAATTATCCACAAGGAGCAGCAAAGGAAGGATTTTGGAACATTTTGGACAAGTTTTGGAAGAAAAGGAAACTACCTAAGGAAGGAAAGGAAACAAGAATAAGAATTGGAAAAGAATTGGAAGCTGCCTCATGTGCCCAAGGCCCATCTATCTCCTATATATTCTACATATTCTCTACAATTTAAGGAGTTCCCAACCCTAGTTAGTTTTAGTCTATTTTTCTCTCTTCTCTTTAGATTTCCCTAGCATACTTTAGATTAGTTTTATAGGTTGGAAAGTTTTGAAGTATTTTACAGGTTTGAAAGGGATTTGAGGCTAAATAGAGCAAAAGACAAACGAAGCCGCAAAGCAGTATCTTCCCACGTAGCCTAACACGCGTGTGGAGGGGCGTGGAATCTTTCCAGTAACCATCCACGCCCACCACCACGCGTGGTGGCATGCGTGGTCGGGCCAAAGGGCCATTTCGGGAAATTTGTCTCTTTTTGTCACCTATATAAATCCCTTTTGCCCTAAACCTAAAGGAGAGCAATAGAATAGAATAGGTAGATCTGAAATTGTTGAGGGTTTTCTCCCCTCTTGGGGGAAAATTCATTTTCTTCTAGACTAGATTAGATCCAAGGGCAAGAATGAAGATTGGAATTTCAAGAACAAAGTGTAAAAGAAGCCATTCTTATGGGTGGTAACTCTTCTCTCTAAAATCTTAATCTAATATTTGTTTCTTTGAGATTTCATTTCTTTTTCTTGTTTCTTTAGCATGTTAGAGTAGATTAGAAAGGGGATTGGTGGCCCCAAAGCTAAACTATGTGGTTGTTTGATATAAAATTGCTAGTTGAAATGTGAGCTTTATGATTGTTGGATGATGAATTTGTGTGGATGATGTTCTTTAAGCTTTGTGCCTAGTGTGGCCACATTAGGTAGCAAACCCATAGGAAGTGAGTGTGTGTGCAATAGCGGCCACTCACGAGTCTAACTCACCCACATCTCCGCCCTTAGTTCGAAAGGACGAGGCCCGAGAAGAGTGGTAGACAATGTGTTCGATGAAATTCCCCAACCGAATGAGGATGTGGGAGTCCAAAGTGTGACGCCACTTGGTAAAGTGCCACGAACTCCCTAGTCTATTCCACATGATTTGCTCGCAAGACCGTACAACGATAGACCACGTAGAGAAGCCTAAAGCCCCGATCTCCGCCTTTCCATTTATTTTTCACAACCCCTATCAACATTTCCAACTTCTTACAAATGAATCCTACCCCTAGCCATTCCCGTAACTCTTCCCTTTCAACTTCATAAATGCCAACACACTAATTCGTTCCCATTCGCCATCCTTGAGAGACACGACACTCGGGGAGTCTTGACTCTTCGTTTTATCACATTCCATCACACATTCATACGTCACCCTAGACATACATCATTGTCACGGGGGTTGGGCAATTCTTCGACAGTTCAGGTATTAGTGGACCCAGTCCACCAGAAAAAGTCCGTGGTCATTTTCCTTAAGGAGACTTTAGTTAACAATAATAAGATGCAAGGTATTAGAATGAAGTTGGGCTAGAAAGGCTGTTTTACAGTGGGCCGTGGAGGCGGTTTGGCTATTCTGTGGAAAGATGAGATTAAGCTTTTGGTAACATCTTTCTCCCCAAATCATATCGATTCCGACATCACTCTAGCGGGCAGCAACCTCTTATGGAGATTCACCGGATTTTATGGCATGCTGGAGAGATCAAGAAGAGGGGAAGAGTGGGACCTTATCCTGACTCTATCTGAGAGAAGCAAGTTGCCATGGTTAATCATGGGGGATTTCAATGATTTACTCAGGTAGGAGGAGAGAGGTACGACTCCGCACCCTGAATAGCTCTTTAGGAGCTTCAACAATGCTATTGAGTGCAGTGGTATGAAGGAGATGTCGTTTCAAGGGCATCAGTTTACTTGGGAGAGGGGTTGTGGTTCGGAGAATTGGGTTGAGGAGAAGCTTGATAGAATATTTGGGTCGGTGCTATGGTTCGAATAGTTCGAGAAAGCGAAGGGGATGTCTCTGGTTGTTTCCTCAAGTGACCACCTGCCCCTGTTGGTTACGCCGGCACCTACGGAAAGAACGAGCAGAGTTCGTAGGTTCCATTTTGAGAATATATGGATTAAGGAGGACATGTGCAGAGAAATTTTGTGGTCAACCTGGGACAGTTCACGAGGTACCGAAACACTTCATAGGTTGGATCGATGTAGTAAAGCCATCTGGGAGTGGGGCAAGGGTGTAACACCCTGAAAATTCGTTCAAACCTTGAGACCGGTAATCGTTTCCGCCGGGTGATTTATTTGATTTAAGTGGGCTTAGTCTTTCCAATTGCTATATATATATATATATATATATATATATATATATATATATATATATATATATATATATAAAATTCTTGAACCCGGAATTAATTATTTTATTCAAAAGGCCCAATTCTTGATTTAATTCTTGTAAGGGATTTATTTAAATTGGATCCTTACAATTCTTATAAAAATATGTGTATAACGGCCCAATATATATATATTCAATTCTTGAATGATTAATTTCCTACAACTAGTAGTATAACACATAATGTGAGACCCATTTCTTTTTATGAGGGCCCATTATTTCATGTCTTACCCTAGTTGATACATACATAATATATGTAATGATCTTTCCCTACTAATATAAAAGCCTTGTACTTACAACCCTATTTCCCTTTTCATCCTCCTGCAAATACATTTCATCCTATTCTTTCCTCTTCTAAAGAACCCTAAGTAAATCCTACACTTTCTTCTTCAAGATCCAAGATCAAGTTTGCTCTTTTAGGATTGATAAGGCTTGGGTAAGTGTTTATCTTTAGGAATATACCTTGCATCATGTTGTTTTCATAATCTTTATACAAGTTCTTATGTTGTTCTTTTGGG
>NC_044928.1:50224-88580 GCF_003576645.1 Ipomoea triloba
TGGGAATGGTTTGGAGTTGCTCTTGCGGTAAGGTTAGGTGGTATAATGTGTCCCGCCTAAGTGGTCCGCAAGAACAACAGGGGAATGGAGTGACGGAGGATGGCGATCCGCTGGGCAGCCCCGCCCCTTCTGGCGGAAGAGGGCGGCGGACCAAGGTGATCCGCCGGGGAGTGCCGCCAGTTGAGGCGAAGGTGTGTGGTGGAGTAGGTGGTTCCGCCAGGGTGTTCCGTTGGTTCTCTGGACTTCTGTTTTCAGTAGCTATTTTGTTGTTCTGTTGTCTTGTTGTTTCACCCTTGTTTCTGGAACTTGTTGGGATATTATGCTGAGTATTTTTCCTTGGTTCTTGAGCATTTATTCATGTCTCTTGATTCATTATCTTGATGTATTGGTTAGTTGAATCCTTGTTATTTTTTCCTGAGTGTTGGTTGTGTTCATAATCTGAGATGAACACTATGAGTGTTTTGTTCTTGAGATGAGTTTGAGGTTGGATATGGAGTGGTGGATCTTTGAGTATCTCTTGGGCTGTTTGAGGATGAACTAACTGTGGAACTAACTTTGGACTTCGGTCCCTGTGATTGGGTTTTTACCCCTGTGATTGGACTTCGGTCCCTGTGATTGGACTTCGGTCCCTGTGATTGGGTTTTTACCCATGTGTACCTAACTTCTAACTTTCAGGCTTGGTGTTTGGTGTGAGAGTTGGTACTTGGGTTGGAAGTTGAGGTTTTGGTGCTTATCCTTGGGTTGAGGTCTGTTTGGTTCCTTGTTGACTCTTGAGTTGTATTGTATCCTGTTGATTATTGGTTATTCTTTGATATATTGCGGCTTGGTTGTTTCTTATGAGTATTTGGTTGGGTTCGTGATTCGGTTGGATATTGGTATTGATGAGAAGTCTTGATTTATATATTCTTTCAGCTTGTTGTTGAGTATCCGATTTTTAAACTTGAACGGTTCGTTGGTGTGTATATTCTATATGGGTGTGTAAACCTATTTACAAACTTACTATATATCTATACTTCCTTGCGGGTGTGAATGGTGGTTGCTTAGCAGTCTTTTGCTAATGGTTTCTTGTATGTTTTCCAGGTATGCAATAAGTCTAAGCGTGAGCGCGATAGAGATATATCCGTATGAGGCGGCTTAGACTAGTTTATTATGTTTTAGACTTATGTTTTGGGCATGTGCGCCAATATGATATTCTATATACTCTTGTTTAGATTTTTGGATGTTTTGGATATGCTTGAGGATTTATATACCATGCAGTTCAGTTTTTGGTTAGCCTGTGCATCTAGGCCGTGTTTTCTTACCTAGATGTGGCATGATACCCCTTAGGTTATAAATCGCTTCCGCTATGTTATGTTTTATAGTTGAGATAAGCAGCTTTTGTGTTAAGTTTTAGCTATCTCAGCTTGTGAAAAGTTGGGGTGTCACAAAGGGATTATCTAGAAATTTTGCCAAGGACCTGGAGAGGTTTCGTGTTCAAATGGCAAGTCTTAGAGGTAAAATCGACTTGCACAGCCTCGACGCTTTTGGAGAGGCACAGCGCTAGTACTTGAGAGTCCTTAATCAAGTGATTTCTGGAGGCAAAGAGCCAAGGTTGACTGGTACAGGGAGGGAGATGCCAACACGAAATTCTTCCATAATACCGTGAAGGGGAGGAGAAAGGCTAACAGAATTGAGAAATTACGGGAATGACAACGGAGTTTGGAGATCGAAGGGGCCTGATTTAAACAATCTGATTCGCGACTATTTCCTGAGGCTGTTTGAGAGCTCGTCGGGAGACACGGATAGTGTGCTTTGTTTCATTAAGAAGAAGGTAACCACTGCCCAGAATATGGCTTTGATTCGCAAAGCCACCTTTGAGGAACTCAAGACTGCAGTATTCAGTATGCACCATGACAAGTCTCCAGGACCAGACGGCCTAAATCCCGAATTCTACCAAGCCTACTATGATATCCTGGGTAACTATCTGGTTCATTTTTGCAACTTAGTGATATCATCTGGCACTCTCCCACAACGAATCAACCACACTCACTTGGTGCTTATTCCAAAGAAAAGTGTTCTAGAGGGGATGGGAGATCTCAGACCAATAGCTCTCTGCAACGTTATCTACAAGATTATATCAAAGGTCTTGGCCAACCGTCTCAAACCATTGCTCGAGAATCTGATTTCAAAAAATCAATGTGCCTTTGTCCCGCACAGATTGATCACAGACAACATAATGCTTGCCTTCGAGACCCAACACTTTCTAAAGAGGAAAACTCAAGGCAAAGATGGGTTTGCAGCCATTAAATTGGTGGATATCAGTAAGGCCTATGATAGGGTGGAGTGGCCTCTCCTCCAACAATTGCTCACCAGTATGGGGTTTGATAATCACTAGACTAACTTGATCTTCCAATGTATTTCCACAGTTTCTTATTGTGTGTTGCAGGACAATGTTGAAATCAGGCCCATCATTCCTCACAGGGATTTGCGGCAGGGAGACCCCCTATCACCATACCTTTTTATCATGTTGGCAGAAGGATTAAGTGCAATGATCAGAGGCTAAAGGATAGGGGTACTATTCACGGTATCTCCATTGCTAAGAATGATCCTAGGCTGTCTCACTTATTCTTCGCGGATGATAGCCTTATCTTCATCAAGGACAATTCCCAGGAGAGCACGATCATTAAGGAGACTTTGGATACTTACGGGAGGGCGTCTTGCCAAACTATTAATTACAGCAAGTCGGCTATTTCATTCAGCGCTAATGTGGGCAGGGAGACTAGAGACCAGGTGAAAATCATCCTTCAAGTTAACAAAGAAGGAGCGGAGGATAATTACTTGGGGATCCCGGTGATAGTGGGAAGGAATAAAATAAGTATACTGGCTTTTGTCAAGGAACGCATTATGAAACGGACGCAGTCTTGGACTAACATATTTCTTACCAAGGCCGGAAGAGAGATTTTGCTGAAGAATGTGATACAAGTAATCCCACTCCATACTATGAGCCTTTTCATGCTACCCAAAGGGATGACTGATGAGATCGAGAGAGTCATGAACTCGTTTTGGTGGAGGGGTGACACAGGAAGCAGGAGAGGTATCAATTGGAAAGCCGGGAAACATCTTACTCAGCTTAGATTTGAGGGGGGTCTCAACTTCAGGAGCATTAGAGATTTCAACTTAGCCTTGATCTCAAAGCAATGTTGGAGACTAATCCGAAATCCAACTTCTTTGGTTGCTCGGATTTATAAAGTGAAGTACTACCCAAATTGTTCTCTTTTGGACGCAAGAAAATGTGGCAGCTCATCATTTATCTGGAGTAGTTTATTGGAGGCCCAGGAGATCATTCATAGGCATAGTAGATGGAGGATTGGAGATGGCTATTCTGTCAGGATTTGGGGCGATAAATGGCTGCCCAGTCAGGATAATCCCATGGTAATCACACCTCATTTCCCTTACCTTGATCATGAACCAGTTTTGGCTCTCATTAGGGCCGATAGTCTGAACTGGGACGAGGAAGTCATCCGGGAGATTTTTGTTGAAAGAGATGCTAACCTCATTTTAAGCATACCCTTGGGTACGTATAGTCAGGAGAGATGACAAATTTATATGGAATGGTGATCCCAACGGGATCTTTTCTATCAAAGGATGCTACAAATGCATTGTTAATCATCCCTCTCAATCACAACCGAGGCCTTGGACATCTATGTGGAAGCTCAATCTCCCAAGGAAAGTAAAAGTGTTCATATGGCAGGCTTGCATAGGGTGCTTACCTATAACAGACAATCTAAGAAACAAATGGGTCAGCTGTCAGGAGGTGCGTCAACTGTGCAGCTTAGGGGTCGAATCTGCATGCCATTTATTCGTCGACTATGACTTTGCAAAGGCGGTTTGGAGTTTAAACATGATTTCTATCACTACAGGCAGCCTCAGTCAGTTCGCGCTTTGGCTTGATCATCATATGGAGAATCTGGATAATGACCAATGCTGCCTGCTCATTCTGATTTGTTGGAAGATCTAGCTTGCTCACAATGACATGGTATGGAATGGCAAAGTTCCTAACCCAGAGCGTTACTCCACGGTACGAACCATTTCTTGGTCGATTGGAATACCATTGTTACAGGCCCAGGCTCCAAGCTCTGCCTTCTCAGACCACAGCCACAGAAGTGGATAAAGCCTCCCACGGAAATTGAATACCAATGCTGGTGTTAATTCCGCTGCCAACTAGATGGGTTTTGGCTGGGTGATAAGGAACGAGCATGGTCTCTTTTCTGCAGCTGCTTGTGTCCCAAGGAGAGGCCTATACACACCGAAGGAGGCTGAAGCCATTGCCATAAGGGAAGCGCTTAGTTGGCTCAAGCAGCGTGGAATTGGAAATGTCATGGTTGAAACGGATGCCCTCCAAGTAGTTTAGAGTTTAACCCATAATAGAGTGGTTTCGTCATTTAATGTTATTATTGATGATATTAATGATTTTCTACGTTCTCTTTGTCGCGTAGCTATCTCGTATGTAAACCGCACAGCGAATAGCGTTGCCCATAGTCTAGCTAGGGAAGCCTGTTCTTTGTCTGTTTGTCAGGAGTGGTCTTCTAGCCCTCCTTCTTTTATTGTCAACGTTATGTATTCCGACTTGAATTAATGCAATTGTTTGTTTGGATTTCAAAAAAAAAAACTATAAAATTATGTTCTCCTCTTGTGGCTATTCTTGTATTCTATTGGGTTGAGTGCGTGAGTAGTCAAATGTTTTTTCTCAAAGTAATTATAAACCACTGGCTTCAAAGCTGCTTCTTAGACCCACTGACCCATTGAATTTTTTAGCGTTAGAGTTGTGTTTTTCTTCTTCTTGGTAGAAATATAATGTGGAAATATATGGGGGTCATTTACATCTGTTCTCTGTTTTCTATTCTATGTTTTCAATTCTCTATTTTCTGCTCTCTGTTTTCGAAAAGTAGAATTGAAAACTTGTTAGTCATTACTTATTTTCAAAATTTATTTTTCACTTACTAAATTAATTAAATATGTACTATATACATATGTTTATAAGTTATATATGTATATAAATAAATTATACAAAACATTTTGCCAATAGCCCAATATAAATCCCTAATCCCATTTATATGTATATAAATTATATACAAAACATTCTGCCAAATTCAATTCATTATGCCAAATTTTCAATAGCCCAATAACCCAATTCAATAGCCTAATAAGGCAATAATCTCAATTCAATTATACAAATCACAAAACACAAATATGAGAAATCCTCATCCATTATCGCCGAACACAAAACCTGAGACCTCATCCCTTCTCGCCGAACACAGAACACAAAAAACACAAATCTGAGAAATCCATCATTCCCTTCTCGCCGAACATAGAACACAAAAAAAAAAAAAAAAAAACATTCTGCCAAGGCGTAGATGAAGAAGACAAAGGCGCCGAGTTCGATCACTATAGATGAAGAAGACAAAGGCACCTAGTTCGATCGTTGTAGATGAAGAAGATAAATGCGCCAAGTTTGAAGCTATGAGTGTGGGTGTGAAAGGGAGTAATAAAGTGAAGATGAAAAAAGTTAGGGTGGTTGTGAAGTAGAAGAAAAAAGTGCAGAAGAAAGTAGAAGAAAAATGAGGAAGAAAGAAGGAGAAAGACGCTGCTGCCAGGAATCGATGCTAGTGTTGGTTACTGTTCAGGCGCTATTTTCTAATTTGAGAACAAGTTTTGAGTGTGTCTCTAATTTCTTTTAAAATGGAGAATTGTTCTCAACTATGAAAATTGAAACATAACATAGTAAACACATTTCCTATTTTTAATTTTCAAATTTGGAAATTTTCTTGAAAATTCTCTTTAGTAAACGCACCCATGGTATTTGCATCCCCTTAGGTCAACCGGTGGTTCTTTGCACGTTGTTTCCAAAAGATCTCCTCATGTTCTAGGATGGCTTGGAGTTGACCATAAATTAGTCTATACTGGGCTAAGCTTTCAATGTCAGTTTAATGCTTTAGGGCAGAAAGTGATTTACGGAGAACATGAATCTTCTTGCCGAACTTATTATACTTCTCGCCATCCTAGGAAAGTAACATATCTCCACAAGTCCCGGCGTTTGTCCTGAAAAACCCATATGAAATGAATTGTTCTAGGTTCTCGTTACCACCTCTAAACATCCTGCTTCTTTGAGCCATGAGTTCTCAAATCGGAATCTACGAGGGTGAGCAATACGTTTCAGACCAGCAATATCCAGAAGTACTACTGAGTGATCCGAGTTCAACACTTCAAGATTGAGAACTAGAGTCTTACTATGTAGTGAGCGCCACGCATCCGTAGCTACCGCACGATCTAGTCTTTCTTCCACAAGAACGAAACTCCTCTACCTTTCTCCCAAGTGAATGGATGGCCTCTCATGCTAGGTTTGTGAGTCCGCATTCATCTAACTACAATTCCATGGAGTTAGGTAGTAATGAAATTACAATTCAATTCTACCAAACACCTTTATAGCGTGTTTGGTTGGAATGGTATTGAATAGACCTATTCCATTGTTGGTCTTGTCCTTTTATTTTTTGGAATAACATTCTCGGGAATGAGTTATTCCCTTTGAAAGAGCAATAGTCATTCCTAGGGGGTCCTGGTATTAGCTATTCTCGAAAATATCCTTTTGTATTATAACCCGTATATATGTGTGTGCGTGTGTGTGTGTAATTAATTAAATATATGCATTTATATAATACATTATATTTATTTAAGTATATAAATAAATTCATTAGTAATAACAATAATATTATTATTATTAATGAATAACTCTTTTTAATATAAATATGTCATCATCATCATCAAAAATATTTCGTGTGAATTATATTTATGTTATTTGAATATTTATTTGAATATAAAATATTTCGTGTGAAAGATATTTATGTTTTTGCAATATTGTAATTGCTCTAAAATAATATTATTTAAAAATCTTATTTAATAATAATAATTATTATTATTATTATTATATTTTGTATATGGATATTTATATCTTTTAAATATATTCTATTTCTATTCCTTGAACAAACTAAACGCTAATAACGATCCTAAAGACTGTTCCTTCTCATTCCGTGAACCAAACATGCTGCTCATCGAAACAAATTCTGTAAAATGATTTTTTTTTTTTTTTGATAAATTCACGACAGGAGCTGGCCCAGGGAGAATCGTCACTTGTGAGAATCGAACCCGGGCTCTCCCAAAATTCTTCTCCACAAAGAGAGCTCACTTGCCACTTGAGCTACCACATTGGGTTTAATTCTGTAAAATGATTTGGCTATTATTAAAAGTTTGGAAATTATAGTAGCAGTCAATGTAAAAGCATACTAAAACCACTTATTAACACCCATTCACATTTTATTTTGTAGGGTAACTTTTTTGCCAATCCCCTATTCAGTTGCCCTAAAATAGAAGAAAAGATTAACCGGAACTATTTAAATTACAATCTTCTGAAATAAAAATTACAGGCATATCTTTTTCTTTTTTCTTTTTCTGGTCTTCAATAAAAAAAAATAAAAGGGGGTGGGGGGGGGTGAGAGAAACCTCCGGGTAGCAAGTTATCGCACCTTTCTGGCTTTTAACTAACTATTCACAGCAAGCAGCATCACACGAGAAGGAAGCCAGTTGGAAACTTCCTAGAATGAGTCCAGTTCCTCCTAATCATGGTCGGCCCAGATTGCCTCTACAATAACATCATCCTAAATAGGAATTTAATGGCAAGATCTTTATGTAAAGCATTGGGCTATTGTGCCATATCTGACAAAACATATCCTCCTCTACAAAAGAAAGATTGAATGACTAAATTATGACACTGCAGTCATTTGGATGCACAACATCCTTGCTACTTGGAAGAGTCTGTGAAACAATCTCAATGGAACCATTCCCGTGCGAGCCTCCATCTGCATCTGCTATTCCATGCGCAAGTTCATCATCTTCCTCCTCAGCTGCATGATGAAAACTTGAATCATTAATGTCGTCGCCTTCATTGCATATCTCCACATCATCAACCCTGTGACCACCACCCACATCACCCATTTCACCATCATCGCCTTCATTAGCTGTGATATACAAATGAGGGTCATCAACCTCACTGCCTGCAGGGTATAGGTGTGCATGATCAGCTTCGATGACTGTAGCTGAAAAATATGACTGTGGGTTCATTCCATCTGCTGCATAGTATTGCTCTACCTCCTCTCTTCGTTTACGCTTGGACATGCCTTTCCTTCTTATTCTCTCCTTTCCTCTTCCCCGTTTTCCAACTTCATTTGGCGAGTTGGCTACAATTACTAATGAACTTCCAACCTGGTCTCTCAAGCACTCATGAGCAGTATCCCGGATTCTTGTGACAACTTGAATCTGTTGGTCATCCATCCCATGAGTAGAAAGGGTGTCTGCCAGGTGTGCAATATCCCTTAGGGCAGCATTCTGTAATTAAATGGAAAAAAGAATGCTGTGCTGTGATTTTCTTTTATTTATTTTTACTTCTAAAGTATGACACAGAATAAAGCGGAGAGGAGGTTGACCTAAAGATGTGCACTGCAAAAAATTGAAGATGCAATAGTATAGCATGAAGGTTTACCATTCTTTGAAACTCAGATGAGATGGGTATAGGCCTCCCTACCAACCTGCGTGTAATATTCCAATACCATTGCATATATGCACTTTCCTTTACATATTCCTCTGCCTCCACAACATGGAGATGACGATTTGACCATTCATTAAGCTCTGATTCCATCTTTGCTGAGAGGTCTACCCCACCATCTACTCCACGACTCTTCCTTTCCCATCTTTGTACCTCTTGAGGGATTGTCTGGTTCATGCCAAACTGCCTTAGGACACGATCTGGAAGGTGCCTTTCTGCCTTATCAAAGCATATCAACATTGTCTTTGATCTTCCAAGAATGAGAGTATTCAAAATATTTTCTGGTACAACTGTGTGACTTATGTTTGAGTAAGGACACCAGTCAACCTGAATATAAGCATAGACAAGACCATAGTAAATTTTCAGCTCCGAAGGAAGAAAAATGGCAAGACCTTCAATGTACATTTAAGCATACATCAGATGGCTTTAGCAAGTCCAATGATTTCCGATAGAACGCTACATCACGGTTTGATGTTGGGCTGCTTTGTTTTCCTTTCCACCTAAGTACAAATGGAAAACATTCATGGATTGGGTCATGATTAAGCTTTGGCCGACCAACATTCAGGTGATAGTAACTCCAGCACTACAAACCCAGAAAGTTCATATAAATAGGTTAGATCAACTATATACAGCTTTTAACAAGTGATAAGAAGCCTTGAAACTTATCAATGCATTTCCACCAAAAATTAAACAACACAAAAGAAGATAAAGTCAGCCTCATATTACCTGTAGTAATGTCAAACAGCCACTAATTGTGCTCTGTGACCTAAGAGAGGCATTCCCAAGCGCTCTGTACAAGAAGGACAACGCTGCTGCACCCCAGGCATACTTGCCAGCCTCATCAAAATTTTCAAACAAGGGAAGGTACATGACAGGTACCTTATTTCCAGTGGTAGTTGAGAAAATTGTACTACCAACAAGATAAAGAAGGTAAGCACGCGTATGGTGCTCAATATCTTCTAGTGATGCATCTGCAGGGCAGAAAGAGAATGTCTCTTTCAACCAACTAAGCTTAACCATGCCACCACTTGTGTAGCCAGAGTTGGGTGCTTTACCCAAATACTTGAGGCACACTGCTTCACACGAAGTATAAGTCACACCTATAACAGGCTCACCATCAACTGGTAGCCCAAGCAAGTAAGCAACATCCTCAAGTGTCACTGTCATCTCCCCAACAGTGAGATGGAATGTGTTTGTTTCTCTCCTCCATCTCTCCACCAGAGCAGATATAAGTGGATTGTCCAAACTAATTGCTGGTATCAATCTTAAGAGGCCAAATCCAGCCTTTTTTACCAATTCTATCTGTTTTTCAGTGAGCATCCACCTGTCAAGCTTTGAAGTGTGTTCATGGCATCTAAGAGCACCACGCTCCTGTCAAAAGGTAGCTTAAATAATTGCATTCACAAGTTCCATAAAATTTGCTTATTTAATAATTATTAATTGATCATAATAAAACAAATACCTGCCCCTCCCAAACTGCACATGATACATGCTTATCCTGGTCATACAATACAGAATCATCAATTGGTCCAGGATTGTTTACATAATGGTCCATTATTCTTGCAGCTGATCGGGTGTGTTTCAGTCACCAAAAAAAATCCCGTCAAAGGAGGAGTAAGAAGAAAAGAGTTAGGTAAAATGCATAAAGCAATATAAATCATTATAAAAAATAAATTTAAGCACACTGGTTCTTATCAAAACAACTTTCATCACTAGATATGGGCATATGGTTAAATTCATATTTCAAGCTGTACCAATTTAAGTATACCCACAAGCAATGAACAGACATAACCAAAATATTGAGAAACTAAAGTGAAATGAAAATATTTTTCAATGCAGAGTACCTAGAGTGAGAGTAAATAAACTTTTTAAATAAAACTAAAATACATGGTAGATAATATAGACATCAAACTGCTTACACTTGCAATTAAATTCTCATTCTTTCTTTTCCAAACTACAGTTTCCTATTCCAAAACCCTGTCATTCTCAAATCAACTTTCTGTTTTGATATTTTTTATTCTTCATTTCTAAATGTGCTTTAGCAGCCAAGGACATCTGACAAGAAAGGCTTAATGCTTAATTCAATAGTTTGCTTAATGCACAATTCAATATGCCAAGGAAGACCACCTGAAATAAGTTAAGTTACAAACCCAAAAAAAAAAAAAAAAAAAGGCATGCCATTCCATTTTGGATCAATTGCAATTTAGTATATTTGAGGTATCTCACTATCTCCTCAACTCAAAAGCGCTGTTGGCAAGTGGCAACACAATCAGTTCATAGGATAACAAAATATAAGATCAATCTTGATAGAAGTTTTTACTTTAATCAAAAAGAACTTGTTGAAAAAAGTTATAATGTGTTTCGGTTGAATAAATAATAGTTCTATTTGAAATTGAAAAACCATTTGAATATTTGACTATTAAAAAATATACAAAAACACATTCCAACCTGTGTTTCCCAATTTTAAATTAAATTTTAATATAATATATTCAATTAGAAACAAGGATTTATAGAACTTCTTAGTGCTAAAATTCACAAAAAAAAAAAAAAACGCAACAGTTTCATTTTCTTTATTCGCCAATCTCTGTCCGCTTTTCTTTTCAGTTAAATTCAAAAATAATAATTTTTTTTGAATTATATGTTTGTTTAAAAAGTTAAATGAAATAAACCAAATTATAGCTTTTAGAACGGAAAATGAGATACCTGGAATACAGCGCAACCGCCTCTATCCTTCTCCGCCTCCTCCTCTTCCCCAAACTAGAAGAAAAAAACAAAGCCAAATCTAACCCAGCCTCGCTCCCCCAAGCCTTCCGGCGACAACACAGTCCAGAGAATTCAATCCGGCCACTCACTGTACGACTATTTCCTCGCCAAACCACAAACCTCCGCTCTATACACAGCCACTACGACCTTCTCATCTCCCTCTATTAACAATTAACGAAAAGAATTCTTTTTTTTGAATGAAATAAAAACTCAAAGAAAGAAACAATTTACCGGACCGGAGAATATAGTTGCATCTCCTTCACTCTTGTTGGTGAGCCTAATCAGGAGTGATGGATGAATTAGGGTTTGACCCTTTCGTTCTTTTCACAGCTACGGACGAAGTTGCAATAATACCCCATATGAGAACCAAATCCCTCGCACTGTGCGGGACTAGTAAGTAATTTCATGATAAATGCAAAAAAAAAAAAAAAAAAAAAAAAAGATGTTAATTACCAAATCACCCCATTTTGGAAAACAACTCTCAATCGTTATATCGTGAACCAGAGTCCACAGTGTCCAATATACAAATTTTCTTGATAAGGTACAGAAATTCATGTTCATAGAATTTGACTTGTACAGAAATTCATGTTCATAATACACATGCATATAAACACAATATAATGAAAATGAAATCTGTGTATTATGTTTAGTGTTTATGTGTCCTCAATTATATAATTATGTACATTATGAACTATTAATTTTGTACTCTATTAAGTCAAATTCTGTAAATTGGATATGGACCCTGTAAATTGGATATGGACCTAAGTCCACCTTACAAGGTGGACCCGGGTCCATGTTCACAATTTTATAACTTCATTTCCATAATTTTATAACTTCATTTCCATAATTTCATAACTCCATTTCCATAATTTCATAACTCCATGTTCACAATTTCATAATTTCATATTCACAATTTCATAACTCCTTGTTCACGATTTCATAACTCCATGTTCACAATTTCATAACTTCATGTTCACAATTTCATAACTCTATGTTCAACGGTATAACACAATTTTTGAATCTATATAACAAAATTGTGAATATAGAGTTCAAAAATTGTGAATATTGAGTAATGTAATTTTGTATATTGAGATCTAAAATTCTGATATAGAGTTCTAAATTTATAAACATATAGTTCTAAATTTGTGAACATGAATTTGGGTTCACCTTGTAAGGTGGACCCGGGTCCATAGCATAATTTGCCTTGGATCAGAGTCCACAATCCACGATATAAATTGCAAACAACTCAATTATCTCGGGCGGGCTTACCTGCCATAAAATTCAAAGCATGTCCCACTCTTTTGATTGAGCGGGATGAGCTAGGCCAATGGGCTATGTCCGTTTTAACTGTACTTGTCCTTATCTCGGAAGACGAGATTAAAAATATAAAAAAATGTTGAAACATAAATATAAATAGTATATGAAAAATCAATTAAGTTATGAAATTTTATAACATTGTAATTAAATATATTAATTTATTATTTTTACTTGTCTGAGCCTAATAATCATTTTTGCAACCATTTCGACAACTGTTCTAGCAATTTGCAACTGGCAAGCAATATTGAAGAAGGTGATCGATAACCATTCAACGATCGTCAGTCTCAAGATCTAGTTGTCCAAACCCTGTCCGAACCCAGATTACCGATTATTACTCGTGGATGATTGGTTATTGTATCCAAATTCAAATGTTTAATTGAAATCTTTTATAGTTCAATGATCTAATTACACGAACTTGAGTGGCGAAGCATGGAGCCCTTGTCGGATCCCGCACCGGTTCGACTTAGGTGCTTGGAGTCACCACAATGCGCAGGCGATGATAATCCTACATTATTAATTTCAAATCGACCAATCAAATGTTGTTTTGTTTGAGTGGAGGAATCTGTAACCTCAGAATTATTGGGTAGAGTGATTGAAATGTGGTTTGTGTAAAAAATGTATTTTGTTGATGTGAGATATGAGATGGAGAGCAAATTAAACTTGAGTGTTTAATCAGCTCTCAACAAGAGCACCATTGATGGATTTAATTAATCCGGGGTTTCCGAATTAATAAATCCAATAAATAAAAGAAGATAACGAATGGATAAAAAACACAAAGATATTTAACGTGGAAACCAAAACGGTGAAAACCACGAGCCTTTTTAGGCTAAGCCAAGCCAGAATCCACTAGATTTGTTACAGGTACATGTACATGGGCAGCCATGGCCAAGAAGAAGGAAAAGGTAAGGAGAAAATGATTATTTGCAACTGAATGAGTCTGGGATCTCCTGTCTGCTTTTTCTGAGCCTTTAAATAATTCTTGCTAGACTCATTCTTATTTGAATAATAATAATAATAATAATAGTAGTAGTAGTAGTAGCAGCAGCAGTAGCAGCAGCAGCAGCAGTAGTAGTAATAGAGTAGTAGTAGTGGTAGTGGTAGTGGTAGTTGTAGTAGTAGTAGTAGTAGTAAGACATATTATATTATTCCATCACTACTCTATTAATTTGAGTGCTTATTTAACCATGTTCTCTGATATGGATTAAAAGACATATTATATTATTCCATCACTACTCTATTAATTTGAGTGCTTATTTAACCATGTTCTCTGATATGGATTAAATTGCCCCATATACTTTGTGTGTATAATCATATATGTAGAAGGCAGCATCAATGAAAGAAATTAGCCCCCATAGTTATCCATTTATTCATTGCTTTTAAATAAAATGTAGAGAGAATGTAGAGGAGAGCTTCCTGTGTCTATCCAGAGAGAGGGAAAGAGAGGCCAAAAAAAGTTCTCAACTTGAGGGGCCAATGTCAATTATATAGGATGGGCTAATACGGTAATACCTGTATTTGTATACAGTCTACGTATCAAATACTTAGGACCGTATACCTGAGGTATATTCCCTATCAAGTAGCCCCCCAGTCCGAGTCCTGACGTCGAGTCAACAAGAAAGGGGTCGGGCTGGAAGACTAGCCTTACGGTCCGCGACTCACGCTAGTTACCTCGTTAAAAACCTCGGGCTAAGAAAAAACCCAATAGGGAAAAATCATAGCCAAGGAAAAAAGAGTACAACTTTAAGCGCCAACGAAGAAGAGTTCGAGCTGGGAACACTGACCGTATAGTCCTCAACGTACGCCGATTGCCTCGTTAAAAACCTCAGACTAAGAAAAAACCCGGTGGGAAAAAATCTTAGCTAAGGAAAAAAGAGTGCAACCTTAAGCATAGTTTTTTGGACTATAAGGGTCGCTTGAACTCTAACGATCTTAAGGATCGGGTTCTCGACACGACTGAAAGGTCGAATTTTACCGATCTAGCGACCGGATGGTTGGGAGGTCGAACCTAATCTCAATTTAGAGATTCAATTTTTCCAATAAATGGATTGGATTTAATCGAGGCGAAATGCCGAGCTGGCAAACTGAATTGCCTACCTCGTAGGGCTTAATGCCGGAATTGGTCCCGGGCTAACTGTGCCGATGGTGGCTAGGGCGACCTAATTGGGCTCATAGCGCCGGTGGTGGTAATACCGACCTAACCAGACTTATAGCACCAGTGGTGGTAATGCCAACCTAACCGGGCTTTGCACACGACTAAACTATATATATAACCGTGTACAATTTACAAAGTGAATTTAAAAAATTCACAAGCTTTTAAAACTTCAACTTCGCTCGGTTGCAACTTCGAACAGGCGGGCTCGAGCGTTTGATGGAGTTTGCAGATCTAAATGATCGTGAATGGGCACCTTACTCCCAACGCCCTATGACTAGGCAAATAAACAAGCACCTTGCTCCCGTGATGGGCACTATACACCCAAAAAGATCGGTCCGAAGACCATAACGGACACCTTGCTCCCGTAGTGGGCACCTTACTCCCACAAAGATCGGTTCGAGGACCGTAACGGGCACCTTGCTCCCGTAGTGGGCACCTTACTCCCACAAAGATCGGTTCGATGACCGTAACGGCACCTTGCTCCCGTAGTGGGCACCTTACTCCCACAAATATCGGTTTGAGGACCGTAATGGGCACCTTGCTCCCGTAGTGGGCACCTTACTCCCACAAAGATCGGTTCGAATACCATAAACGGGCAACTTACTCCCGTAGTGGGCACCTTGCTCCCACAAAGATCGGTATGAGGACCATAAACGGGCACCTTGCTCCCGTAGTGGGCACCTTGCTCCTACAAAGATCGGTCCAAAGACCATAAACGGGCACCTTGCTCCCACAAAGATCGGTCCGAGGACTATAAACGGGCACCTTGCTCCCACAAATCGGTTCGAGGACCGTAACGGGCACCTTGCTCCCGTAGTGGCCACCTTACTCCCACAAATATCAGTTCGAGGACCGTAACGGGCACCTTGCTCCCGTAGTGGGCACCTTGCTCCCACCAAGATCGGTCCGAAGCATTTCTTTCCAACCGCCGTCGTAGCGTTTTTTTCGACCACCGTCGTAACTAAATATGCCGAGATTTGACCCCGGGATTACAATGCTGGTAGTGGATGGACCAACCTAACCGGACTTAGTACAATTATTTAGCTATTACAATTTTCTAAGTATGGGCCTACAACTTATACAATTTACAATTTAGGCCATACAATTTACAATTTAAAACTACTATTACAATTTACAAATTTAGAATTCTAATAATAATTATCTTTTAACAAGTTTGTTGCCGTTTGGAAGCTCTATTCCAATCTAGATGACCATCTTGGGATTGCGCAACGTGACTGGTCGAAAGGATGTTGAGGCCGAAACTTGTTCTGAAAAAATCAAAACTTTAATCAATAACCAACTCCGAGGTCGGAAAATGAGTCTGGTACTCTGTTCACTTGTTTTGCTCGGGAAATGGTACGGCAGATTCGATCACGCGTTCGGAGAAAGAGTTGGCGCCCTACTGCTATCACAATCAGTCATGGGACACTCGGAAAGGTATAGTAGTTGCTAGAAGGCTTGTGACGATCCTCCGAACATGCTGCTCATGAAGCATTGAAGCTATTAATAGTCTGGCACCAGGTTCATCATAGTTGCCGACACGCCACCCTTCGGATGAGTACAGAATGCTTTCGACCGCAACTACTCCATTATTCCTCATTGCTCTAGTTTCCTCCTAGTCTGAGCTTTAGAATTATGCGATTGGATTCGGCGGCCCGTTCGGAACAGACCAAGAAACGATCACTCGCCCCAGGAAACCGGTTGTTGCTCGCAGTTGGGGAAATTTGACTACTTTCATCACCATTCTCTTGGTGTTGATCACTTCCGCATGAATCATCATTGCTAGGACCCTCCAAATCAGGTTGATTATCACCAGCATAGCTGCGCGACCTCAAGTTCCATAAGAACCGGGATTGAGGAGCTTGGAGCATTAGAGATATGTCGAATGGCGATCCGCTACTCACAACTCGGGAAAATGATTAGCAACGGCTGGCTGTTTGCAATGTTTTGATCTCTAGCCTCAACATGATCGGGAGACTCGTGATGCTCAGATGGTGTACTGATTATATGTTCGGGCAGAGCGCAATATCAGACTATGATGCTATCTGGATCATGGACGGTCGGGATCATTGTTGTTGATGTTCTCTCGCCTATGATGCGATGCTCGGGAGATTATGTAGCTCGGGAGACCGGCCATGAGAAAACATGCAACGATCCTCTTGCTGGAGCAGTAGTTCGGAAGTCCATCCTAACCACAAAACTGATCAACGACGGTTCGGGAGTAGTTCCGAATGTACCTGACAACACAGAGAGACAGTATTGGTCGTTGTTGTTGATCCTCAGGTTCTGACAGTCGACTTGGAGAATGTACATACTACCCCCAACGACGAAAGAAGAGGTCGGACGACTCTCTTCGCATTTTAACTCGGCCTCCCGGGCTCTTTAGCTGCTACGATTGGCGGTTGTAGAAGAATTTAAGAGTACTTATGCCCTGACCGATAGCTCTTCTCAACTCGCAATCTGAAGATCAATTCCCGGTCAACTTGAACAGACCCTTCTGGTGCGGCATGGCTCAGTTGATAATTTTCCCAGGATGCGCAATATTGGGGGAAACACGTAAACTCACGCTTGTAGTGCTATCAACGCACGATGCATGCATGCTCGGAAACTGATGCTTTCACCAGATATGTGCAATCCATCTCCGTTTGCTTTCATTTGTCACAGAGAATAGACTAGGAAACTGGTCATGAAGTTAGTCGGCCAGCAAGGACTTGCGACCGACGTTCAATTTTACATCGAGAATTAAACTCATGCATCTAGTTAGTGGACTTTTTCAGGGCGCTCAGACCAGGAGACTAGGAATTGGGGATGCCCTTCCAATCGCTGAATCCGGTCTATCTTCGCGTTCAAAGAACCAAGGGATGACAAAGTTGTTGGTCGGGAAAAGAGTCCTCTAGTCGCTTCATGAAGTTTTAAGCTCAGAAAATTGATTGCGCCCGAGGCTAATTGCTTAGTAGAAACTGCACCGGTGAGGAGTGTAGTGGAAACGCACCCTTGTAATCTCTGGTTCGGGAATCTCTAGGAGTGTTGGTTCCACGACAGCATAACCTTATGTTGATATTCTTTGTGTCGTTTAACCGGTGGTTTGTACCTTATGTTAAACCACCGGAATCTTTTTGCTCGTTCCTTTTACTGTTTTGCTTTTCACATTTCACCGACCTATCAATAGATTAGATTCGGATCACTTGCTGCCCGACGTAATTACAGAAACGGCCATGGCTCCTCTACTTCAGGAATGAACACGCGAAGGACCTCGCATGCGCAGTCGGTTTGATCGGAGCCGAGGCAGGTCACCACACAAATGGAATACCAAGCCAGACTTTCGATCCTTGAACCTTTATGAAGAGGGTCAGGCTCAAAGTTTCTCGGTTGCTCGATGCTCGGGAAGATGACTAATGAACAACTCATTCAGAATTTTCAACTTGGTTGGTTTAGATAGCCATTGCTATTCGGCAATTTACACCAGGCCAGCGATGAACAACTAACACGCATGTCCCTCGAATCATGCAAAGTGCACAGACAGTCTGGGAATGCATCTGATCGTCTGGGAAGCACCAAGAGATCAGCGGTGGTTTTGGGCAGCTGCTACTTCGACTACGTATTGCTCATCCTCGATATGGTGCCGACTGCCGACCACCAAAACATTTAATTAAGTCAAGATTCGGAGTAGGTCGGGACGTGACAACACACTGACCAGTAACTAATCAACTCTTTCGGTGAGAAATTCAAGCAAGTATGACTGAACCCGAGCTGAATGATGGTCGGGATGATTTTCTATACTTCTGTAATCTTTGACGTGCAAATTCAGAAGCTTGGACTGATGTGCCCACGCGAAACCTTTCCTGATAGGAGGATGAGCCATCCAAGTGGTCTGAGACCGGGGAAGCAAACCTGCCAATAACCGGCCTGCGAGAGGCTAGGAAACGGTTATTCCCCTCCGAAATGATCAGCCTCCTTTTCGGGTCAATTCTTAGGTTGCCGAGGAATGAAATGCAATGGACTAAAATATCGATGTTTTGAAAGTTAGACTAAAATATCGATATTTTAATAAAAAAAAGGTTAAACATTCCATGCAATCTCTCTCCTCTGTCGTATACAACTATACATACATCTCCAACCTAAAAAAGTATAGATATACATCCAAATACAACCCCTCTCTCAATGACTCCCATGTGCTTCAAAAAAGATGATGCAGATTTCCAATAAATAATAAAATATTTTGTTTCTCTCTCTCCATGCATTCTTCTTCACCATAGTCCAGAATGGACAAAGCCTCACCTACAAACGGAAAGAAGAAAAAGAAATCACAAAAAAAAAAAAAAATCGTGATTCCTGAATGGTTCATATTATTTTGATTTTAATATTTTTTTAATAATTTTTCTTTTTTACCCTCTATTTACACTAATAATAAGAGCCAATAATGTTAGACCCTTAACTGCAACTAAAAATTGTTGGTGTAATAATCTGCATTGTACTCTGTGTTTTTCTTATTGTGCAACCTCCAATTAAATTCCTAATATATCATAATCCTTTATAATCTTACCAAATTCTTTCCGTAATCATACATTACATCGTTTTTTTTTTTTTTTTATTTTGGGGAGAAGTGGACATCTCCCTGTATTCTTTGTTTTTTTTAATTGTTTATTTTTTAAAATGTTTGCTTTAATTTCTTTTGTAATGTTAACCATCATTATTATTATTATTATTATTATTATTATTATTATTATTATTATTATTATTATATCTACACTTATAATAAGAGCCAATAATGTTAGACCCTTAACTGGAACTAAAAAAAATGTAGGTGTAATAGTCTGTTATAACATATTGTACTTTGTGTTCTTTTAATTTATTGTGCAACCTTCAATTAAATTCCTAATATATTCTAATCTTTTATAATTTTACCAAATTTTTCTGTTAAATATAACGGAAGTTTAACATTAAATTGGCAATATTCTATAATACAATTATGTATAGATTCCTAACTCAAAATTAGAATATTGAAGTCTTAATAAGATTCTATAATACAATTTTGTATAGATTCCTAACTAAACCATTATTCTACGCAAAACAACAGTATATAAACCCCCTTCCCTTCTCACTTGTATTCACCCAAACTAAACCTAACATATTCTGCAACACACCATCAACTTGACATTTTAGAGGTATGATTGTCAAAATATTATCATGTTAATTCTATTATTTGTATTCGTACTCATAATGATTACATTTTTTTTAAAATCAATGATGGTATACTCATTAATTAGTATAACTTCAATATCGTTATGTAAATATATCTATTGTATAATCTATTCATCTATACTTGTATCTTTGTATGTAATGTTGTGGTTCTCATTATATTCCTCTATAATCTACACATTTTAGTTACACTCCTTAATCTATGATTTTTGAATTTATGTTGTGGTTCCCATTATATTATTTCATAACATCATTTATGAGCATATAAAGTACTTGATCACAAATACAATTACACATGATTTTTAAATGGTCGGACCGGTGTCCAAACAAGTGACAATGATGACACGCTATTTGCTCCCATGTAAGTGGTTTATTTGTTTCTACTTATTTTAGTTCCAATATAATTTAGTTATTTACAATTTCGTTATGTTTTATTAAAATATATAAGCATCGAGACCACTAACCGCTAATAACCAAACAAATCCTAAAACATTTACTTTATTATATTAAAAAATGTTATATTCCAAACTGCCATAGTAGATTAGTAGATACATACGCCATACGCCACAATACATACATACATATGTAAGTACCAATGTATTTGACAACATTAGCTTTTGTTTTTTGAAAAAGTGGATTACATGCATAAAAAAGTACAGCTTTTTGTGATTCCATGTACATCCATTTATTATTTTATTGAAAAGTGCATTGATTCTCCACATTCTTGTCCATTATTTCATCTGTCGATAATTTTGTCCATGCATTTCAATTCATCAATAAAGTGAGCTATGTCTCCTCCTTTTCCTTTGAACACATGCATTTTTTTAAATCTCGTTCTCTCTCCTTCCACTTTCTTGGAGTTCACTTTTCCCCCGCCACATGCAACCAATGAGAATGGAACTTTGCACTATACCCTTCTCGCACTTCCAGCATCACTAACAAGAGGAAGAAACCAGTTGGCGAACATGGACGTGATTCTCAGGCTCCCGCGCCGGCAATGATGCCCGACAGCCCACACAACACCGCGACACACCCGCTGGCCTTCCTCACTCACCACCGGAGTCCGACGGACTCCTACGGTAGAAGAAGGTGGATGGGGTGCTGTTCGCCAAGGTGGTGCTGCCAGAAAGGGGAACATCACATGTAGGACCGGGGAGTGATTTCTACTGGTGAGGTAGTGGTTCCGACGAGAGAGAGAGAAGAGGAATCTTGTTTCAGCGTGGGTGGAGCGTGGACGGCGAGCTTAATCTCATTCTCTGAAAACTCCGTTTTGGTCGCCTGTGATTTGCCAATTTTTCTTGAAACCTTGCATTTCTTTGTTGAGGTTTACATTTAAATCCGTTGAGCAGTAGGCCTTTTGACCCATCGATTCCATTCTTCCCGCTGTCGTTAGTGCCGAAGAGACAAGGAATTAACGGAGAGGAAATTATCGCTTCAGATGAGTAGAGGAACACGGCTTCTTCCTGCATTCCCCACAGACGGCACCATTTGATATGGATTAAATTGCTCCATATACTTTGTGTGCATAATCATATATGTAGAAGGCAGCATCAATGAAAGAAATTAACCCCCAAAGTCATCCCTTTATTCACTGCTTTTGAATAAAATGTAGAGAGAATGTAGAGGAGAACTTCCTCTGTCTATCCAGAGAGAGGGAAAGAGAGGCCCAAAAATTTCCTCAACTTGAGGGGCCAAAGGTCCATTATATAGGATGGGCTAATACCCGTATTCGTATATAGTCTACGTAGCAAATACTTAGGGTCGTATACCCGCGGTATATTCCCTATCATTCTCAATTATAATTCTCAATTATAATTTTTTCCATCTAAATTATTTTTTTTAGTATCATTGATTCTGTTATAATGGAATATCTGTTCATAATTACTTTCTTAACCTACTAAAGCACAAAGAGTCAATACCGCATCTACTGAGACTCGAACCCACAGCTTCCCATATGGGAGAGCAATTACTTATTAATATTTTCTCAACGTAGCGTATTACGTAAAAAATAATTTGACATAATTCACCAATCATGATTTATTAGATATTGATACTGATGGATAAATCATACCCGAACACGCTGTCGGCAGTAGCGGCGCGGCGGTGGAGCGATTCGACGTCGGCGGGTCCACGGTAGCGTGCTCGGAGTCGGCAGTCACGACGTGAGGGCGGTGCGGCCTCGCGGGCGGTGGGGACTCGGCGGCAGAGGGTGTCAGCGATGGTGCTCCTCGGCAGCGGTCGCCGGTTGGCTCTCGGCGGCTGACGTTGACGACCTCGGCGCCTGACTTTGGTCCATTACTTGTCATACCCCCTAAAATCTTATCGGGTTTATTGATTCGGGCTACCCGGGTTAATTAAATCCATCAGATACGTTAGTACATTTTAAAGGCTTAATGGTAAAAAATAAAAATAGATAAACAAATAAACATTCATATCTGGTAAAAAAATACGGAGTATATTTAAATCTGTATAACATCACAATTTAATACCAAATCTATAATTTATAGCAATTATTATATCTAATTATTTAACAATTACATACAAACTTTTAAAATTTGACAAATTAGTATCAAATATTTATATTTTAAACAAGTATCTACATACAATACATATACAAATACAAACTTAATAAGAGCCAATACAATTAAGCCCCTAACGACAACTAAAAAATATTTACGTAATTATTTGTTGAAATGAATGGTTCATATTATTTTGATTTTAATATTTTTTAATATATTTTTTTATTTTACCTTCTATTATATCATTTACTTTTCTTAAATACCTCTGCATTCCGATAGTGTAACTTTAGTAACAGAATATTCGGTTAAATATTTATTATTGTTAACTTACTCATTGATTTTTATAAGGAAGGTCTTATATTTGAACCTCATCCCAATCAAAATTGACAACATTTTTAATCATATACTATGAATATGTTGAAGTGTATTAAAAATACGAAAAAAAAAAATTAACTTTGGTCAATTAATTAGAATCACGCATTGTATATTGATGAAACAATATACCTAATTTACAGTATATATTCAACATAGATGAGAAACTGTGCCTATTATCATTGTTTTTTTTTTTTTGGAGAATGAGGATTTGATTCTGTTTTTAAAGGTGCAATGCGTTGGATACTGATAGGGAATATACCCTGGGATATGTATTGTAAAAACTATGCTTGGATACTGATAGGGAATATATCCCTGGGATTACCGCTATACGTATTTGGATATTTATACGGTATTGGGTACGTAACTAGGGGCCTATGTAAAGGGGTCCTAGCCTTCAAGTTAAGGGCTTTTGGTCCCCTCTTGACTTCTCTCTAAAGATACTCTAAAAGGCCTTGCTCTCTCTTCTCTCTAGAGGACTCAAGATCAATAAATAAAGAGATGATTTGGCCAAAATTCTCCCATTTTACTTCATATTTCACATAGATTATTGTGTACTTGAATACATGGAGGAATTATTGTGTATCAAATGGCGCCGTTTATGGGGAACGCGATGAAAAAACTACGTTCCTGATCAAAAAATGCTATTATCATCTCTTGATTTCCTCTTTTCTGGTTTTGGGAGTGAGCTTTTTCCAAGAAAAGCTCACAAATTCTTCCGATCAGAAAACACTATGAGAACCCAAATTTCTGCTACACCAAGGAAAATAGAGATCAAATTGTTTGCTTGATTAGCCCGGATGCTCTGTTTGTGTGATGGATTGTTGATTGGCCTCGTTGGTGGGAAAATCAGACCACGAACCACCTGCAAAGCGTCATCATTGTGATCTGCCTCAAGGTCAATAACTTCAAGCTAATTATTCAACAAATCCAAGTCACCATCTTCTTATGCACCTCCCCCTCAACCCGTTTCATCCAGAAGAAATGCCATGCATGCCGTGTTTACTCACCGTCTTGGGGTGGGTATTAGAGCGAAGCATAGTACAACTTCAAGCATATTGTTCTATTCCTAGATTGTCAAGTGCAGAGGTTCGTTGGCCGGTGCCTTCCGCTCTCGTGCCGTTCCGATTGGCAATGGGGACGAAGAAACTGAGGATGTTGCAGAGGTAGAAGAAGCTTGGGGCTCCCTGCATCGCTCCATACTTCCTTTTGTTAGCTGATTCAAAGTGGGTTCTTGATGCTACTTCCTTGATTAGCTTGTGGCATTCCTCCACTTTCACCTTATCAATTCTAAGATGCCCATTAGTTGTTCTTGGGACTCTTCACCAACGTAATAACATGCAGCATTGTGGCAAAAGCCATTACATAGGCAGAGAAGCTAGAAGCTAGGCAAGGGGATTAATTTTGCAAATGATCAGTACCTTGTATTAGCAAAAACAAAAGTGGTGGATGCTTTGTTATTAGGAAAAGGTAAAGGTAGAAATCTGCTACTGCATGCAATATAGTTGGTGGAAATTGGCGGTGGAGTGTGCAAATCAAGAAAGTGGAAAGAAAGAGAAAAAGAAAAAGAAGAACGCAAAAGGGAAAAATTAAACAATAACAGATTATTGTTAATGCTTGGACTTACCCTGGATACTGGGCAAGTCGCGTGGACATGCAATTGACCGGTCTTGACCGTCTCGACCCGACCTCACCGCGTGTTAGTCACCGTGCCCCGAGTTATCAGCCGAGCAGTTCCCGACTTGTTCAGCCAAGCTCACGACTTATGATGACCGTCATTTACCTTGTGATCAGCGAAGGCTATACCAGGCATTTTTCTGCTCTCTCCAAGAACAAGTGATTGATTCCCGGTCTTCTTCGCGCGGGACACAGAATCTGCGCAATCATCAAGCTCAGCTAAAAGAAAGAGTAACTGCCGGTCAAGTGCATTCTGCTTTCATCCGGAACATCTCAGTTTGCATGAAGGGAAGCGTGACAGCGTCATGGAGAGCCTGTTCCCTGATTTTTAATGACTTCATGAGCAAGATGTTTCGAGGATCAGCACGAGCTCAAGTTACCCGCTGAACTAGCAGCAACCACCGAGCCATTTAACAATCACATCCCGGTCTAAACTTTGTGCAACTAAGCCTGAATGGGTTTTTTCTCCGAGCAGATTCCTCCAAACAAACTTTCAGAACCGGTCATCGGGATCTTGTGTAGCTCGGTCTCGCTTAAAAGGCGCCGACTTCACGTCACTTATGGACAATTTTAATTAATGTCTTCGCAAGTGCACGAATGAGTTGTAGTGTCAGGGAATTGATACGATGCAATTTAAAAACTTTAAAATAACTAAACAATTTAAACTAATTAAGAATCAAAGTGTACTTAACCAAATAAATCTGCAAGAGGAAAATGAAGGCAGGAAAGTCAATTGAATAACCACGAAACGAAATAATAGCAAGGGAATAAAAGACTAGGAACATGAATCCATTACCAATACTTATTTTGCATATTAGTTCAACTTGCCAACCTAATTAAGGGTTCGTTCTAACTGCTATATGACTACTCCATATGGCATTCAGAGCAAGTCACGTGATTTAATCATTCATATGCTTAAGACATTTATTCGAATGATTAAAACTCATTGAGCCTGGAAGAACTTACGGAATACCCGATTTAGAACCAAATAAATAGCTGAATTATTAGGCATAATGTCTACTCTAATAATTCTCCCAATAAAGTTCAATTATGTTAAAGTTGATCACCCACTAACACAATCGATTACTAAAATAAGATCAAAAGGGTAAAACTTAATTCAATTAGAAAATTAAACAATTACTACACAATGTTCATGGTAAATTAATCATGTCCCTAAATAAGAAATTTCAGCAAATCATTATAATAAAGATATCACGGTTAATAAATAATTGAGCACTAAGCAGTGTAAATAACATTGTAATCAAACTTTAGGCACTAAGCACGGTAATCAACAATTCAACACTCACAAAATGAATTGAAATTGTAGAAACTTGACAAATCCCTTAATATTGGCAGTAGTGAATGAAAGAAAGAAAAGGAGGAGTATCTTATGCCAATTAACAAGCTAGTTGCTGCCCAAAATTTGCCTTCGAACCAAAGCCAAATTCCACTGCCTAAAAATTGCCTTGCTGCTGAGACGCAACTGCCACCAAAGATTAAATGCTACCAAGAACTCGTACACTGCACCAGCGCCGAACACAAGAAACGCGAATGCCGTACCCGGAGTTGCTGTCGATCGGAATTTCCGATGTGCGGAAATCCTTTTGTGCCTCATGGTGATGCGATTGGCCCTCTATTTACACAACTCCATCTCAACTACTCCCCCGCTATTCAATCGGATGGCTCAATTTGTTGAAGAAGTTCTCTGGTTCACTTGTCTCCCCTCAGATTTGTTCGGCGCTAATGTTGACTGACTTGAATCTCCGCACAAAGAGTTTCGCTCAAAACAATTATTATTATCTTACTAATTAAATAAAATACATCTTATTTAGAGTGTAAATAAATTAGAGTCTAAATATAACTAGTCTACATTATTAAAATCCTACTGACCATGTACTACCTAAAACTATATTATTATTATTATTATGAGAAATTATTGGACTAACAAATTTCATTAACAAACTTAATTTAATAATAAAACAATCCCAAAAATTAACAATATTATTAAAAACTACTTATAGCAATAGTAAATAAAATTAGATAAAAATTAATCACTAATTGTTAACTATAAGAAGATTATTTAAAATAACAATAAAAATAATGTTTATCAAACTTCCCCACACTTATTTATTTGCTTGTCCTCAAGCAAAGACATTATTAAAATAAAAAGAAAAGAAACTAAAAAATAGGAAGTATTAGATCGAGCTTCACCCAAATTGCCTTTCAAATTTATTGCCTCATCAATGCAAGGCTAGTGCCAGCTCAAAGAATGCGTAAAAGACTTGACTAGAAATTAAATAAACTTAATTCATTATTTACAAAATAAAACTTGTGCACGTGTGTTGGTACCCTTATGTGAGCTAAACAAAAACCTTAATAAAGTGAATATGAAAATTTCACAACATATAACCTAAATCAAATTCAAAAACCTCCTATCATAGTGCAGGTGCAACGACATGAAAGTACAAGGATCAAAGGCATTTATTGAAAATTAAAATGCAAAAGCTCGTCTCTTCCAAAGTTCACTCATTATTTTTCTGTTTATGACTTTTTCCAAAGAGAACTTCCCCAAAAAACCTCGCCATTTTACGCCAGGCATGTTTAGGTTTTCAATTATGTGTGTACTCATAAACCAAACCACAACACTTATTTATTTATTTATGGTACATGTGTAGGTGGCTGATTCAGCGGAGTAGAATCTCTGAATTTATTGCAAATAAAATAAATAGATAAACACTCTCATTTATTAAAATGTTTTTTTCAAGAATTTTTTTTTGATATATTTTTCACCTCACTTATGCCACAAAGAATGATCCTTGAAACCAACAAACTACACCACAATTTATAGCACTCAAGAATTTGAAAAAGAGTATATAAAGTGAAAGATGCATATAAACTATTAAAGAAAATGCTTAAAACATATAGGGGTATTTGTGATTTTCATATTCTATTTTTTGTTGTTGTTGTTTTTTTTTTTTTTTTGATAAAGTTATTCAAGATATAAAGCTAAAGCAATTAACAACTAGCCACATGCAGTATACACACTACGAACTGACAGAAACTTGCATTATTTTCATCATAAGCTATTCAAAAGGACTTAATTGTGTAAGAGCTCAAGTTAATACTTATTTATTTAAAAGAATTTTTTTTTGTTTTGATTTTTTTTTAATAAAAAGAACTGAGAAGACAAACATATTAAAATAGAAATCAGGCAAATTCCACTGCCTAAAAATTGCCTTGCTGCTGAGACGCAACTGCCACCAAGGATTAAATGCTACCAAGAACTCGTACACTGCACCAGCGCCGAACACAAGAAACGCGAATGACGTACCCGGAGTTGCTGTCGATCGGAATTTCCGATGTGCGGAAATCCTTTTGTGCCTCATGGTGATGCGATTGGACCTCTATTTATACAACTCCATCTCAACTACTCCCCCGCTATTCAATCAGATGGCTCAATTTGTTGAAGAAGTTTTCTGATTCACTTGTCTCCCCTCAGATTTGTTCGGCGCTAATGTTGACTGACTTGAATCTCCGCACAAAGAGTTTCGCTCAAAACAATTATTATTATCTTACTAATTAAATAAAATACATCTTATTTAGAGTGTAAATAAATTAGAGTCTAAATATAACTAGTCTACATTATTAAAATCCTACTGACCATGTACTACCTAAAACTATATTATTATTATTATTATGAAAAATTATTGGACTGACAAATTTCATTAACAAACTTAATTTAATAATAAAACAACCCCAAAATTAACAATATTATTAAAAACTACTTATAGCAATAGTAAATAAAATTAGATAAAAATTAATCACTAATTGCAGATTAACTATAAAAAGATTATTTAAAATAACAATAAAAATAATGTTTATCATCACCCTTCGGGCCAGTCATTACGGACTGGTATTGCGCTTTTCTCAATCATACAGTCAGTGCATCACAACCCGAACATCTCAAGTTTCCGTCCATGTCAATGCTAGAGATCAAATTAAAGGTAACACTCAGCCAGTGCATGGATGAAGACCAATCTCGACGCGGAGCAACCTCAGTAACTCTCAGCTCGGTTCTAGCCACATCGTATCCACAATCATTCCTGTGGTTTTATCCTTTTAGATATTCAGCACGGTACTGCAACAATCCACAACTATAAAAAAGGGGAAAGAATGCTGGTTGGTTTCTGGTCTGCCGCATAAGGAGGGCCGGTGTCTTCTATGAAATATGATCGTTTTCCGACCTGGTTAACCAACGGTTCCCGACCTGTTTACAATCATCTATGGTTACATGGATCATGTTTCGCTTCCGGCCTCCGCCATTGAGATATTTCCGAGCAACCATTGGTCTCCTACAAATGGGTGGTCGTCTCTTGATTTTCTCCGAATAGGCCGCTGAATTCGAGTACGTAATCGTCATAATCAGGCTAGAAGAAAACTAGAGCAATTGAGCATCTTCGCCTGATCAAAACGTCATGGACGAGTTCCCGAGCAACCATTTTCGCAACCTCCCCAGAGCTGATCGTTAGTTTCCGAGCATGCCTATCAGGCCGAGGTCAGCAGCTTCTTACGTAGATCATATGATCATGTCGACTGCAGCAACCATGACCTACTCTCTAGTGCGAACGAACCGGCCATAGCACAGCAAATCAACTCCATTATTGAGTAAATGATCACACCACCTCACCTAAGCATCGATGGATCGAAAATGGACTTTAGTTCGGAAAATGTTGAAATATCAACTTTAGCGCCACATGAAGGTCAGCTATAGCACTCGTCATCATTTGCGATTGGCCTGAGCTCGGTTCCGGTTGCGGTAGACGAACCAGTAACTGGACTGTAGTAACTTGCTAGTCAAAAGAAACTTTCGTGCTTTAAGAACTGGGCGGTGGTCGAGTAAGATTGTGAACCAAAATGGTGGATGGTAGATGGTGGCTGAGAATCTTGCATGCTAAGTTGAGCTCTGGAAAAGCAAAAACAAAAGAAAATTAAAATTAAAATGACGTGAATGAGGATGCGCACACCTTTCTTCTTGCTTTCCTCGGTTCATTTAATTAAGTTCCCGACTCAAGGATATTACAATTGTTCACCAACCTTGAGTGCGTACGGTAGTGTTGAAATCGACGACGAGGATTAACAAATAAGCCCGGACTGAGTATCCGACATATGAAGGGTAATATTTTGCGGTGAGGTGAATGAAGATGGAAGTGGTAAAACGAAGAGTCAAGACTCCCCGAGTGTCGGTCACTCAAGGATGACAGGTTGGAATTGAATTCGGGTTGGCATTTAGGATGTTGAGATGTAAGAGTTACAAGAACTAGCTAAGAACAAGAGAGCAATAAGCATAGGTTTGAAGGGTACTAAGACGAAGTAAAAAGAACAAGGTGGCGTGTGACTTGGTTAGTCTATGCGATTGACCATTCTAAGGATTGTAGAAATGAGGTTCGTGGACAAACTTGGGAGACACGGTATTAATACTGAGTGGCGTCACACTCAGACTCTCAATCCTCATTCGGTCCTTGCATCTACCATGAAGAACTAATCTAATCTATGGAGCAATGGGGATTCCCCCGAAGGGGAGAACTAATAGAAATCAGATCTGGAAATTGGGGCTCTCCTTCTAAAATGCAGAGGAAGAGTTTAAATAGCTAACATAAAATTGATAGATGTAGTTTTCGCGCGGTGGATGAAAAGAAGTAGATGTTAAAACGGGAAGAAGTTCCCGAGTATCGTTCTCAAATGATGGCAAGGAGGGAATTTGAGCGGTAAGGGGATTAAGCACAAGAGTGTTTAGTGTTTGAAAGCTAACCCAAACATAGTAAGAAATGCGCATGAAACATCATGAAAATAAGGAACAAAACGTTGGAAACAATCAATTGGAAAGGAGGATTTGGATCTTGCAACTCATATAGGTATCCTTGATTTCCTAAGATATTAGGCTAGCAACACTTAGATAACGAAAATGAGACAACGTCACCAACACCACCGCCACTCTCGTGGTCAATGGACTCACTTCTTAGACCGTAATGTCATCCTTGTGATCACTAGGCTAGAAGAGGCATTTTGACAAACACATTATGTGCCTCTTGTCTTCCACTCTCCTTTTTCTCAAAGGTGAGAGGGAAATGTGCTAGGCTAGGCTAAGAAGTAACTCTACTCTCGTAGATGAGACTCCTTCTCCAAACACCTCTCATATAGGTTGATCACCCCTGCACAAGAGTCAAAGTGGATCACCACTCACACAATCAAACTCATAATCAAGCAATTGCAAAACCTAATTGATCAATTCAAAGCTCAAGAATATCCATACAACATTGCTCAATCCAAATCCACAAAGATCTATCTAATCATACTTGGAATTGAAATAGCAAAAGGCAAAAGTAATGACAAGAAATTAAAATGAAGACTTAGCTAGAAATTGAACTTTGAACTTGAACTTGAACTTGAATTTGAACTTGAATGTTGATCACAATCTTGCAACAATGGAATTCTTCTCTAATTCTAATCTAAACCTAAGAATTGCAATGTGAAGTGAATTGGGAGAGATCTCTCTAGGCTAACCCTAGAGAGAGAAATATTCTAAGGTGTGGAATGGTGAATCTAAGTCTAAGTCCTCTGAAAATTAGCTCAATTCTCCTTTTAAACTTGCAAAAATCGCCCAACTTCGCGATGGACGCACGGCTGGACGCGTGTCCACTGCGCGTCCAGCGTGCCTGCTGCTACGGCTTGCGTTTGGACGCGGGGTGGACACGGGCGTCCATCAGAGAGCTCTCTGATTCTGCTCTGTTTCTGCTGTTTTGGAACGTTGGACGCGGGCTGGACACACGCTGGACGCGCGTCCACTGTGCGTCCAAGGCCTATTTTGCCTTCCAACTTCGGTTTGTGAATCCTTCTCCGAAATATTGCCATTTTCCACCTTTTTGCACTTCTTTTTACCTACAAAACAATTAGCAAAGCGTAGAACGGGATACTAAGACAATATAAAGCATTTTAAGGCAATTTAAGACTAAACCATTCATAAAAGCCTTAACTTGTATACTAAACGATCCACAAATAATCTTATAAAATCAAAATCCCGTAAGGCCGTAAATGCCCTTAATGGCCCGGTTCACGCCGCCTTCACGCGTGAACGGGGGCGTGGACGCGTACTAGAATTGGTCCACGCCTCCTTCACGTGTGAGGCCCTCGTGGTCTGATCCTGCAAGTTTTGTTTCTTCGTTTGTTACTTCCTCTTGGCCTTGGATCCTGTTCTAACCTGTGGGAATGACTTAAAACACAACGTAAATTCGAGTATGTTGATTTGGACATTCATCGGAGTCTTTTGTGCATGAAGTGTTTATAAATGGGTGTCAAAACTGTATATTAATGCCCTAAAATTGACCTTAAAATCGACTATTCTTGACGTTTATCAACATACACCACCAGTTCCTAACTCCGCTAGTGCAGTCAGACTCCCGGTATGAGATTGCATGAGCTTTAGGTTTTTGTGATCTGTGGTTATGAGAAGAGAATCCGAGTTGTTCACCATTACTCTGCCGATAATTATAATTGTAAACACATGTCCGAGAGTTATCGTAGAAAGCCGTTCCTATGGCACCGATCCCACGCAATGATTTCCGAGCTTTGCAATAATTACTTCCTGAGCTTGCAGTTGGAGCACAATATAACTTTGACTCCTTGAAGAACAAACAATCCATCACTAAGGCGAGACCGAGAGACCGAAAACAGAGCACATAGATGATCGGTAGAATCATTTTGATCGGCAAGACAAATGGATAGTGCATTTTCTCAGAGCAACCATGATGAACCTGATTTCTAAAGCTACTGCCAGGCGTGTACCAGGTCGCCGATCACAGTGGTTGAGGATTCACTAAACTTGCGCTGACCGTCCGGACCTTTCCGACTTCCCTCTTTAAATTATTCTTCTGGTTAAAAGGGTGAGCTCGGAATTTACCGCACCCGATCCTTTAAGATTCCCGAGCTACTAGGCACCCTCAGCGCTACTTGAGTGAACAAGGGGAGCAGAGCATGATACAGCTGCGTATTTTTAAAGGTGTCTCGCACAATTCCCGAGCAACCATCAGGGATCATCTAAAGTTGGTATTCACGGAGTTAAATCTACCGGTCAGAAGTCTTTCGCCGAGCAAGAGCTTCCCGAACATTTGCCTTGATCAAGGATTTTCTCAAGCTATCACTTTAGTCAAACATGGACGACCATAATAATCACAACAATCACTAAGGCTGAGATCATGTTCACTGCTGACCCCAAACAGATGAACACACTCGCAAGCCATCTGTCCAGCTTGCATAATTCAGACCAATCAACCGTTATAACAAGTGATTAGTTCCCGGGTCTCTCAAATGTCTGTTACCCCGACCACTGCTTCCTTTAAAACTGCTAATGGTCAGAGTTGCTTATCCCCGGTCAGTATAGCAATCTCAAACGACCAAACGCATTCACCCGTGGCCAAGATCGAGCCCATAGCCGACCTCAAGATAATGAGCGCACCAGCGAACCATCTGTGTTCTCGGACACATGGTTCGAAGTCCTTGCCTTTCTCATGGTTGGTTTCCCAGGCTCACATTTTGCATATTGGATGCATAGTCTCCCGAGCTGATAAAAATTTGTTAAAGGGGTGAGGTAACCCGAAAATCTCAGTAATGTTACAGCTAGATAATTTTTATTAATCATCGTGTAGAGAGAGAGAGAGTCAAAGGGAAGATCCCAATCTGTTCGACCGAGCTCCTAATTCGCACTAGTAATCGCCATCCGGCTCTATGACCAGCTAAGGTTACATCGGCCATGTATCGCCTCCCGGCCTCCGTCATTAAACTATCACTCCCTCTACAAGTTAGCAGCAACCGTCGCCGAACCCTTTGGCAATCGGTTCCCGACCTTTCTCGGGTCTTCCAAATTGAAAAGGGTGACACCCCGTTGAGAGCCACTGTTAATGGGACTCCTTTTTTCTTTCACTTCGCTGAGCTTTTCTCAAAGATTCCCGGAGCTACTGCTAGACAGGTCTCCGGTCATCGATCACTAAAGAGAGCAGAGCATGATGTAACCAAGGCTTGTGACTTCAGCCCGTATTGCTTCCAAATAAGCGTGCAAATTCCCCTGGGGAGATTCGAGCACTTTACAGACAACCGATCTCCTCCAGAATGATGATTAAACTCGAACAACATTGACCGGCTGTCATTCGGTTATAACTTGCATACCTTATAAAGTCAACAAGCTGCTCTTGTTGCATTGATCGGGGATGATAATCCTTTCATGATGATCGAACCCGAGCACCGAACAACTTTCTCTACCAAGCTAGCACATTCCCCCTGCCTCTTGTTGACCGATCTGTATCTTTTTCAAGTCGGTTTCTCAATCATTGTCGCAGTCACTTCCCGGCGTTGCCAGTAGCCGTATGGTCAACCAGAACATCGTAAAGCTTAGTCCGATTATTTGTTGGGCAGTGGATGTTTAGTGGCTAGTGTGGGCGGTGTGCTGAAGAATGCAACAAAAGGCATGAAGTACAATAAAAATACAAGACCACAAGAGGCTGGCAGTTTACATGAAATTTAGCGAAATATTTTAAAATTTGTAAAAATATGTATTTTAATTTTGCATCGTAAAATTGTATAGGTGATTACAATTGTATAAGTTATAGGCCCATACTTAGAAAATTGTAATAGCAAAAATTAAATGTAATAAGTCCGGTTAGGTCGGTCTATCCACCACCGGCATTGTAAGCCCGGGGTCATATCCAGTATAATTACGACGGCAGTCGGAAAAAGCGCTACGACCGAAAAGTCAGAAAAAAACTACGGGAGTAAGGTGCCCATTATGGTCCTCGGACCGATCTTTATGGGAGCAAGGTGCCCACTACGGGAGCAAGGTGCCCGTTATGATCCTCGAAATGATTCATGGGAGCAAGGTGCCCATTATGGTCTACGGATCAATCTTTTTGGGTTTAGTGCCCATCACGAGAACAAGGTGCCCGTTTATTTGCCTAGTCATAGGGCGTTGGGAGTAAGGTGCCCATTCACGATCAGTAAGATCTGCAAACTCTATCAAATGCTTGAGCCCGCCTGTTCAAAGTTGCAACCGAGCGAAGTTGAAGTTTTAAAAGCTTGTGAGTTTTTCAATTCACTTTGTAAATTGTACATGGTCATATATATAGATTAGTCGTGTGCAAAACCCGGTTAGGTTGGCATTACCACCACTGGTGCTATAAGTCCGATTAGGTCGGCATTGCCACCATCGGCACGATGAGCCCAGGACTAGTTCTTGGCATTAAGTCCTACGTTATAGGCAAGTAAGACCGGTTAGGTTGGCATTGCCACCACTGGTGCCTTAAACCCGATTAGGTCGGCATCGCCACCATCGGCACGATGAGCCTGGGACCAGTTCTCGGCGTTAAGTCCTACGTTGTAGGCAAGTAAGACCAGTTAGGTTGGCATTGCCTCGCCACCATCGGCTCGATGAGCCCGAGACCATATCTCGGCATAAACCCTACGTAGTAGGTAGTTAAGTCCGGTTAGGTCGGCTTTACCACTACCGGCGCCTTAAGCTCGATTAGGTCGGCATTGCCACCATCGACCCGAGATCATATCTCGGTATAAGTCCTACGTAGTAGGTAGTTAAGTCCGGTAAGGTCGGCATTACCACCACCGACGTTGTAATCCCGATTAGATCGGCATCATATCGCCATCACCGGCACAGTTAGCCCGGGACTAGTTCCCAGCATTAAGCCCTACGAGGTAGGCAATTCAGCCCGCCAGGTCGGCATCCCGCCTCAAATAAATCCAATCACTTGATTGGTAAAACCCGATCCCTAGATCGGCAAAATTCCACATCCCTCTCAAATCGCAAATCCGATCCTTAGATCAATAGAGTTCGGACGACCCCTGTAGTCCAAAAGACTGTGCTTAAGGTTGTACTCTTTTTCCTTGACTAAGATTTTTTCCCGTTGGGTTTTTTCTTAGTCCAAGGTTTTTTAGCGAGGCAGCCGGCATAAGTCATAGACTATATGGTCAGCTTTCAGCTCGAACTCTTCCTCGTTAGCGCTTAAAGTTGTGCTCTTTTTTCCTTGGCTATGATTTTTTTTCACATTGTGTTTTTTCTTAGCCCAAAGATTTTAACGAGGCAACTAGCGTAGGTCACGGACATTAGGGCCAGTGTTCCAGCCCGAACTCTTCCTCATTGACTCAGCGTCAGGGCACAAACTAAGGAGGCTACTTGATAGGGAATATACCCTGGGATTACCGCTATACGTATTTGGATATTTATACAGTATTGGGTACGTGACTAGGGCCTATATAAAGGGGCCCTAGCCTTCAAGTTAAGGGCTTTTGGTCCCCTCTTGACTTCTCTCTAAAGATACTCTAAAAGGCCTTGCTCTCTCTTCTCTGATCTCTAGAGGACTCAAGATCAATAAATAAAGAGATGATTTGGCCAAAATTCTCCCATTCTACTTCATACTATCCAGTGAGTGTACTTCCCTCTAAAACTGCTGTTGCACAAGTTAATTCAACATTTCTACCACATAGTTATACATTCTTGAAATATTTACTTTTATGAAAAATTTGATAATCTTGCATTGATATATACCATGATACCAAGTGATACTTTGATAAATTCTGAAACACTAATTTAAAAATATATATTAGGTATTCGACTATTTGCGCAATGGGCGTATGGTAACTAGTAATTTTTATATGGGGAATGCAAAGTGTTTTATAAGCTTAATGCTGCAATAATGTTTAGTTGTTATTGTAGAAATAGTGTCACCATAGCCTTCATTATACCAATCTTTATACCGTGGAACAAGGTCTACAATCTATTCTGGACCATGGTCTTGTACGACGTCGTTTTCGAATGACGATTTATTTAATTTTGATGACTATCGTTTGGTTGTCTAATTCATGTCACAATTTTTTATTTTTTATTTTAGAATTATTTCCACATTTAGTCCTTGACTATTAAAATTTTCATATTTGGTCCCACGACTTTTAAATCATTGTCACATTTGGTCCCCGACTATTAAACTTTTTAGATTTGGTCCCACGACTTCTAAATCATTGTCACATTTGATCCATTCAACCTAAATTTTAGTTATCGATGACAAAATTTCAGGCAAGCGAATTATATTAAGGTTAAAATGATTTTTTTTCTAATACTTTTTTGTGTTTTTTCTTGAACTTATTTTTCTCTCAAATCACTTCTTCGGTTTTCACCAGTGGGACTAAATAAAGTTACAAACTATAAATTTTATCAACTTTATAGGTTAATATATGGTATTGAATTAATGATATTATGATTACCGAATACAAATATTAATAATGTTAAAATCTAAGTTAAACAACTTAAAATTATATTACAAATTTAAATTTACATACACGGAATGTTTTATACAAACAATACAGTTTATTTAATTAGAAGTGATATTAGTTGTTAATTTTGGGATTAGAGAAAGTCACCAGACCAATTTTGAAAATTTTAATAGTCAGTGACTAAATGTGATAAAAAAAATTAAAAGTTGTGGTACCAAATTTGGAAATTTTTATAGTCGGGGACCAAATGTGGCAAAGATTTAAAAGTCGTTGGACCAAATTAAAAGTTTTGATAGTTAGGGATCAAATGTGACAAGAATTTAAAAGTTGAGGGACTAAATCTGAAAATTTTAATAGTCATGAACCAAATGTGAAAATGGTCCCATAATCATGGAACCAAAAGTGGAAATAACTCTTTATTTTGCTATAAAGAGTGTATGTCTTGTGTTATGAAATTTTGTACTTTAAGATTATAAATTTTGTACCTTAAAATTATAAATTTTATACCTTGTTATGTGTCTTATGTTATGAATTTATATGTTGTGTTTATTGTGAGTTTCATATACCTTAAGAGTATGAATTCTATACCTAAAATAGATTAGATGTTGTGCGGAGACATGGGGATCAAAACACCGCTGATATAAATTGACTCATTATACCAAGAAGAAATGTGGAATCTAACCTCTTGTTGAAGGTGAGAAACCATAATGAGATGTTTGGCGAAATTACAAGTGTATGTCGCTTAATTCCATTGATTCAGTTAAGTTGGTGCGACTTGTGGTGGTACGGTTCCAACACAACAAATTTTTTGCATTAGTGTATCTGAATCCAGAATACAACATACTATAATAACATAAATGAGTAAAGTGAACTAAACAATTAGAGTTGAAGTGAACACAGACAGACACACAGTTTTGGTTAACAACGGATCGGAATGAATGAACAAAGAAGAATGTAAGATCTAGGTAGCTAGCTAGGTATCTCCATGGATCATTACCGATTGAAACGGTACCCTCTTGATTTCAATGAAAGTTGAAAATTCTTTGTCCATTGGTTGTTTCCATGGCTCGCCATCCATCTGCATATAACCTTCTTTCCATTCTCCCCCTCGTAATTCAAATCTGATTGCCGAAGCCTGAGAAGAAGAACAAGAAGACGAACACAAAGAATTCAGACCCCACTCATATTCCACAAAAATCTATAGCTAGTAGCTTTGGTACCTGGGCTATGTGTTTGGCAGAGATGAGTTCAACCATAACCATGGAAGCATGCCACCCTTGTTTAAGACCAAAGATCTCAAGCAAACCATCATCAGCAGTGGCTTCAACAAAACCTCTCTAAGTAGTAAAAAAGGAAAGGGCAGAAGACAAAAAAAAAAAAAAAAAAAAAAAAAAAAAAAAAAAA
>NC_044928.1:88976-90608 GCF_003576645.1 Ipomoea triloba
CAAAAAAAAAAAAAAAAAAAAAAAAAAAAAAAAAAAAAGTAACAATCACCAACTTCAATTTCAACACCTTCAATCACAAATCAAATGAATAAACAAATGCAAATCACAACTTCAAACAAATATTTGAAATTCCTATCTAGACTATTGTAGTTTTCTAGCAATCTAGCCATTGTATAATGATGTACTTTAGACTATTGTTTCATACATTCATCTATGGAAGGAAGTGAATGGACCAAAATCAGCTCCAATGACAAACCAGACCCTTTGCACAACTATCACCATAAAGCATTGACAATTCTTATTGTCCCACATCGCAACCATAGGAATTTATCATAAAAAAAATTATTAAATAGTGAATTCAAGATGCTGTTCAACCAACCAAATTCAGATCGTGGAAGAAAATAGTTTGTGATTACATAATAGGCATCTAACTGAAATGGCGAGAAAGAGTTTATTTAATATGCCAAGTCCCAATAAAACCAGCAAAAAAGTATTTCGCAATTCAAATACCTAATAACTTATAGAGAACAATGTGAATTAATAGGAATGAGAATAAAAAGGAAGAGTAAGTAACTCGACAATTCTTTTAGTTTCTACAAAACTAGAAAAATACTTTGTGGTTACAATAAAGCTTCCACTCAAAATCAACTGAATTCTAAATTAAACATTAAAAGAAAATAGAAAGCACTATTTCCCAACACAACAAATGAATTAGACAAACACTAAAAGATGTTTTCAAAATTTTCTTCAGTAAATGAAAATCATTTTCCCATCAATTTTCCAAAATGCAAAAAACATAATTATCCTTCACTCATGACAACCACCACCATGGCACCACTACTTACTTCTACCCACCACTGCCATTCATACCACTCTACCACAATTATCCAACCCATGATCATATGCAGCTTCAATTATAAACCATTCCATGAATGGAATCTAGTTCTCTTTCTGCACATAACATATATTCCAAAAAGATCTTACACAGTATCCACAATAAAGAACTGAATCAACTGATATAAACTATAAAGCAATTAAAAGGCTATAATTACTATGTATGTAGACATACCTTCTCCAAATAATCTGGCTTCAAATGACCCCAAGGATTCCTTCCACTTCCATAGCTAGGAAGATTTAGAGCAACAATGGATCTAACACTGGAATGTAAGGTTTAAGGTCAACCAAAAAGAGTCAAACAATATAAATCAAGGAAGTTACAAATCTTTGGCATTTTGAATCATTTTAAAGGTCAACATTGAACAGATATTTGAAGGTGTAGGACAGCAAGAAAATGAATACATGACAATCAGATTAAATTAGGAAGAAAGCAACTAATGATAACAAAAATGATTATATGATAAGCAACATTAAACTACAACTGTGGTAAAATACTTTTAACAAATCACAAATGAAATCAACACCTTGATGGGACAGGAATTTGGTCCCACTTTGAGCTATTGACCTTTTTAACATATATGCGCAATATGTTCTTCAGTCCCCTGCAAAAAAACGTATGATCAACATAGATACAAGTATACAACCATTACAAATGTAACAGTATGGAGCAAGGCAAGGCAATTCAGAAAATAATAACAAGAAGGATTAATTTCAGTCCCACCCCCCCCCCCCCCC
>NC_044928.1:90971-103325 GCF_003576645.1 Ipomoea triloba
CCCCCCCCCCCCCCCCCCCACCTTCCTTTATTTTAAATTATAATTTCTGTTACATAAAAATTTAAATGAAGCAATGAAGGATTAGTAAATTTGTGTTAGTTACTTAGCTTATTCCTTTTGTAACTTCTAATTTTGTAAATATTGAATTTTAGAACTACATACAAAATACAATTTTCTATAAAACAATTCATTGATATAATGATAAAATCCATTCTACTTTAATGGTTATGACATTAAATTAACTTTTTGTAACATGAAAAAAGTTGAACAAAGTGTTAACTTATAGACTCCAACAAATAAAAAAAACTTTTGTTAGCATATACCTTTTGTGATTTCTACAGCTCTACTTTTGTTAAAGTTGAACTTTACAATTACTTGAAAATGATAACTTTCTATAAAACAATTCATGGCCATAATGGTCATTTCCATTCTACTTTTATGGGTTAAGGGGTGCGAAGTGCAAAAATGATGAAGTTCGTGAACGGGGGACTGACTTGTACAAAGCAAGTGTGATGAGGTGACACTGTGACACAAGTGAGAAGATATTACTTCACACCTATGAAGGGAGGCGATTGCATGAAGAGCTCACTTTGCTGCACTTTTCATGTGAAGCAAAGAAACTCAAAGTGCTGATAAAGAGCATTTCTGTTAAATTCCTAGCAATTAGCTGCCAATCCCTAGAAATTTCCCTCAAATTTTCAAGTATTCTAATTGCAAACTCAAAAAATTTAGCAGCAGATCCGGTCAAAACTTTTCCAAATTAGCTCCACAAATTACTAGGTGAACCCTATGTACTTCCTTGTCTTATTCATCTTTCCTTTTCTTTCTTTCTGGACAATCATAGGCTTGGTTGCAATAGTGAAATGTCAAGCCTTTGTGAACTGTCCCATAAACCCATAAATATAGCAAAGTAAAAATTTATGCCAAGGCACTATAGCAAAATAACTGTGCAAAGTAACCAATAAAAGTAAATACGTGGCTGCAAGTGAAAAGAACACCTATGTATTGATATTAATGAGTGGGACAAACCCGGTGATAATAATATTTGAATGACACAAGAAACTTTCGACTAGTGTGGTTCTGACATATAAGTAGCAGTGCTATGCCAATAGGTAGTTTAGCTATCTACCTTCCACTTAGTTTCAATGTTTTGTAAAAATTAAAATAAATCATTCCAAGGTTGATCACAATGAGAAAGCTTCTGTTTTTACTATTTTACAAAGGAGATAATACATACCTTAATCCTGGATCACTGCTACAAGGGGTGAAGAACCAGCCCTGCTTGCAACTATATCCTGAGTAAATCAACTGAAACAAAGAAGTCAGTGGTTGTTTGAACTTGTTAAGGTCTAGTACAAGTGGATAAGTACTTTTGTACTAAACAAATTAATAGAATTAAAAATACTTATAGATCAAGGGTGAAATGCTATTGCGAGAATAAAAATAGAAACGAAATAATATTGAAAAACAGGAAAAACATAGGCAATCAAATGAATCAAGATTTGCACAATTTCTTACAATCAGCCATGTTCTATTGATTAACACTATAAGATGACAATAATTGATAATTAAATTATTTTTTTGTAACCAACTCTATTTTACATCTTCTAATTATATTTCTAATGCCAAATAATTAAGCATTTTCCGAAGAAAATTTCTTGTTCTAACATATTTAACAGCATTTTTAAGAAGCGTGTGTTTCTTTCTTGTTGACAGCTCCTTGTAAAGTTTCAAGGAGTGAACAATAGTTAGAAAGTAGCAAAGTTAAGAATTACTCCATATTTTAGGTTTCTCCATTATAGAAGTAATTCTCATATCTGGCCCCTACATGGAAAACATATATACAAGAAATTTCAGCAATTTCTTTTTAGGTAATGTTGCAAAATAAACACCAAATCCTATTAAAACTCTAGTTAGGATAAACCCTCGCCCTCCACCATGTAACAAAATCATGTCCAAAAGAAATGCTCATCACTTCTTTAAGAGTCATGAATCATCACGTGCCAAAAGTGATTCGACTGTGCATTAAAGGCTTTCTTAGTGTTGTAAAAATCAGCCTAGGTGGCCGCCTAGGCGCTAGGGGATTTCAACCCTAGGCGGCTTTTAGTTGGTGAACCAACTAGGCGCCCAACTCGGCCGAGTGTTTTTTTTAATTGTAAATTTAAAAAATAGTGAATCCCTAAATGGCTTTAAAAAAAAAAAGAAAAAGTCTAACATATGTAGTTAACTAGTTTGGGGACTTATAACAGTCTAACAGTAATGTTCACTGCCCACTGCCTTATATATATATACACATACATATACACACATCCTGGCGCCCGACTAGCGCCTTCTACAACATTGGGCTTTCTGCAAGAAAAAATAGCATTCTTCCACCAATTATAGGTGAGAGAAGCAAGCAAATGTTTTATGAATGATGTGGTTGGTATTCTTGATTTCCTATCAAACAGAATTGGACAACCAGAAATAAGGAAATCTTGACGCCTAAGCTGATTGAAGTGAGACAGAGTTTTCATTATATAATATACGTGCTATGTTATGGAACATATAAGTAATATGGAATCTATATATATTAGGCAGCCTCGAGATTTATAGGGATTTGAGTTGTAGTCATATAGAAACTTGTTTACTCATTAGAAGTCCTCTGGCATGTATTTATAGTGTTGTGTATTCTCTTTTCTTATAGACAACATATTCAGAAATCTTCTCTTTATTTTCGTAACATGGTATCTATGCATTTACGATAATTTTTTTTTTCTTTTTCCGCTTCTGCTATCATCACCGCCCACCGTGGGAGGTGTGTCGGTGTCCGGCGACCTTTCCTAGATCGCTAGAGTCTGTTTAACTCAGTTTTGGAGTTGGTTTGGACCATTGCGTTGTCGGTGATTTTTGCTCCACGGTAGGTCACCTAAGTCCATTTACCTCAATTCTGGACTTGGTTTGGACCATTGCGTTATGAGCATTATTTGCTCCACGGTAAGTCACTTGAGTCCATTTACCTCAGTTCTGGACTTGTTTTGGACTATTGCGTGGTCACTGATTTTTGCTCCACGGTAGGTCACCTGAATCTGTTTACCTCAGTTCTGGACTTGGTTTGGACCATTGCGTTGTCACTCATTTTTTACTTCACTGTCACTTTGTCTCGTACACATTCAAACTTGAATTTTGTGTACTTTGTGATCTGTTTTTTCTGGGATGGCTGAAAATAAGTCCGATGCATCTGCCAAGTCGGTCTTGATCTCTTATGATGAGTTTGCTAAGTTGGAGTCCGTTGCTTGTTTTGGTGTTGTCACCTCTTTTTTATGCTCATTGTCGTTTGGGGCATGCTTCCCTTCCGTTGGTAAAGAAACTATGTCCTTTTCGGGATTTGTCTCTTCACTTTGTGAGTCATAGCTTGTTTGTTCCACTTTGTGTTCGGCCGGTGTTTGCCAGTGGTATTGGTGGCGTCCAAGCTTCCGATTCAGGGGAGGGGCCCAATCCCAAGACTTTAAATTCACCCGGTTGCCCATGGTATTGGTGGCGTCTAAGCTTTCGTTTCAGGGGAGTGCACTAAATGGATTTGAGTTAGTTATTTGTGTAACAAGTTGGGCATGATTAATATCTATGCTCCAACTTAAGGGAGAGTGTTATGGAATATATAAGTAATATGGAATCTATATATATTAAGTAGCCTGGAGATTTATAGGAATTTGAGTAGGTAGTCATATGGAAACTTGTTTCCTTATTAGAAGTCATCTAGCATGTATTTATAGGGTTGTGTATATTCTCCTTTCTTATAGACAACATATTTAGAAGTCTTCTCTTTACATTCGTAACATGCTGCATAGATTATTAATAGAAATATCTATTTACAAGTACAAGATTCAGCATTTTATGAAGATGTATTTAGAATTGAAGATGTTATGGTTTTTCATGTTAAACAAAATGTCTTTCATAGATTATTAATAGAAATATCTATTTACAAGTACAGGATTTAGCATTTCAGGAAGTTGTATTTAGAATTGAATATCTTATGGTCTTTCATGTTAAACAAAATGTCTTTAGACATGATACAGTCAAATATGGTGTCAATGAACGAGAATCTCATACCTTGTTTGAAAGAGGACCTTGGGCAAGGTATGGTTTTTCATTTCGTAAATGGTGGAAACCATAAGCAACCTGAGCATCCATTCCTGCATCCATCATGTGTAAGACATTATTTTATAATGCTGCTTCAATTTTCTCAAACATAAACAAGAAAATATCAGCACAAGTAATTGACAGTAATATGGGCAGACAAAGAATCCAGAATGTATAAAATTTATTTCCTGATTTATTTGGCAGGTGTATTAAAGGTTTGCTATCAGAAAAGAATTAAGTTACTTAGTAGCATTAGGAAAGCACAAAGTATTCTCCTTGTATGAAACTACTCAGTGAAATTCCAACTGAAAGTCACCACCATTTAGACTGATAAAGAATAGGCTTCATATCATTTTCTTTAGCACTTCAAAGCTATTTATGTATAGAATAATTTCTTTTATCTCAAAACAAAAAAATAAATTGTTATTATCCAATTGTCTGAAACTAGTCAGTTATTCCAACTGAAAGTGGCCACCATTTAAATTGAATCGAAGTTAAAAGCTTTGGATGATAAAGAAATAGGTTTTATAGCAAATTCTTTAGCACTTCAGAGCAATATATGTTTTTCTTTTATCTCAAAACAATAAATAAATTAATGCATAGCAATTACTCCAATTAGTGCATCCTATAGAACCTAATAAGGATTTGGCAGGATGAAAATACAGAAACCATATGAGTGACCATCACAAACTCCCAAGTCCACACTTATATTTATAATAAAAAATAAAAATAAAAACCTCCAAGTGCACACCTATGCTGAAATAATTATAAAATACTCCTTCATAGTAGGATTGCTTCTCAGGCAACGGCCCTTCAATTTCCAGTTCCTGCTCAGAGCCCAATACATATCAGAACTAGTGGAAGCAAAAAGGGACATTGCCAACTTATTGAGAGATATTTTAGATAGAGAATTAAGTACTTTGATAGAGGAAACTTTAGGAAACATTCACTATGTAGCAGATGCACATTGATGATGAATTATTCTAAACAATTCATCATAAGACATGACCAAAGAGCTTGCTTGACTAAGTAACAGCATAAACTATTTTCAATCTAGAAATTTGATGCACATTTTTACAAATTAGTATAATGTTCTGTAAAAAAATCAATTTCAATAATGACAATGTCCCAAAAGGATGAAAAATCTACCTAGTGATAATTATTGGATTTTTGTGTATATAGGTTACAAGTGGGACCGCATTTAATTAACTTACAGAAATTGTCCAAATTTTTAAAATTTAAGGAAGGGGGCTGGGGAGACACCAATCAGGGAAATAGGGCTCCACCACTGGAGATAAGATAACAAGTTCAGTACTTCTAGTATGCAGAGTAGCCCACTTTCAGACACTAAAGCATGAGAATAATCCCTCTATGTTAATTACAAATAAATCATCAATAGATAATGAATTAAGCAGATAATGAGATTCATATAAGAGCTTTGACAATAACCTGGTCAAGAGTTGAATCCTCGACAGACTTCAAAGAGTGAGGTGCCTCCAGTTCTTCACCAGCTGGCATTGATATTACAAGTTTCCAACTGCCACATAAAAGAAGTTTCTCAAAATTGCGGAAAAGAACCAATGAGCCTCAAAAATAAGTGCAAGAAATGAAGCAACAAGAGATGGAAATTAGAACTAGCAGACATCATGTAAAGCAAACATTTCAACAAGTTTCACCCCAACAAAGAATTCTAAAAATAAAATATTCGTGTGAATACCAGGAAAATATCATGCATAAAATTAGACCTAATTGGACCTTAACTCTACAGATAGAAAATTACAGTACCAGAGGTGGCAGATACACATAAAATTAAACCAAAAACTTCTTAAGGAATCAAAATGAGTATTTGGCTAATAATCAGGGAGCAGATAAGAAGAAATACATCAGCAGTAAAATATGATACAATGAGGAAACCCATTAATAAAAACTAAACAAAACTCACCTATCTAGACGGCAGAGTGGAGCACTTGTAACTCTATCAAGGATTCTCTTAATTGCTGATTTCCAGTTAAATGGAAATGAACCACCCTGAACATAAAAGTCTAAGCCAAAATTGCAAATGGTAGATGAATGAATTGGAAACTTAATGCAAATGAAGAAACTTACCCAACCAAAACTACGTGACAAGTCATTTCCAGTACCAAGTGGGACAATTCCTGTTGGTGGAACTGGCTCTCGACCCATTGCATGAAGCTCTCCAAGACAGCCAAGGACCCATCCAACAGTCCCATCACCACCTGCTACCTGCCAAAACAGTTTCAGAACAGCATTATCCATGAACTATGATATGCTTTTGACAATCATTACTCCTCAAGTGTACAATATACCAAGGGCATTTTGAAAAGAAGTGCAAATTACTGCAAGAATCCATGAAAAGAGCCCATAGACCCTGGAAACTTTTAACATAATATGCATACCACTATTCTCAACTTTTCACGAATCTCTTTGGCACAAATGTCTCCAAGACCAGCAAACTTCTCTAGGCAGCTTAATCCATATTGAACAAATTCATGAGGCTTCACAGCTTGAAGGTCAAAAACCTGATGAGAGTCAACAGAAAGTGACAGAGGGAAATAATGTTAAAAGAAATTCATTTGTATCAAACACAGCTGCTTAGAAAAGCATAAAACAGAAAATTTTCAAGAAACAATCATCATCAAACCACAGCTCCAGTTGAAAAAAAAAAAAAAAGCTTTTGAAACAAAAGCCTTTAGAGAGGCTGTGAAGGCCCTATCCTTTTACATAACCAGACTAATGCTTGAGCTTTCTTTATATAGCAACAGGTATCTGTTAGACTAACTAGCAGCTTACCCCAGTCAAACCAAATACGAATATCTCAAAAGCACATGATGTGCCAATGCAACGTATTTTTACATTTGTAGCTGAGAAGTCAACTTTCTACAAGATGATATGGTAATGTATACTTCTAGAGACAAAAACTACTGATCCCAATATCTTGTTCCTTTCTTCCCCATCATACATTAAAAAATAAAAAAATAAAATAAAAAAACACTGTTTATTCCACTTTTATTGCTTGACTTCTTCAAATGTTCCAAAATGTCTAAAATTCCCTCACATTCAATAGGGAAATTTTGGGTGAAATTTCACAAACTAAGAGCATTTTGGACATTTTAAAATATAATTGGAACGGTTTTTAAAGTCAAAAGACCAGAAAGTGGAGCATTTTTAAATTTGAGCACTAAAAATGTAATTTTTTTTTTAAATCGAAGTTAAAAACCATAGGTGGAATGCCACTATAGTCAAAAGATCAAAAGTGGAATAAACCCTAAAAAGCACTATGGCTTAAAAGTATTTAGTCTAAAATACTGGAATTCTCATTAATACTTAGATACAAAGATAATAAAGCAGCTGTCAGCTGATAAGGCAGAATTAGGAGACAAAAGAATTGTCTAAGAGAGGAAAAGTCAAGACAAGTTAATCATCAATATCAATTAACTCTCTCAATAAGATTTTTCTTGTTAGCTGAAAAAGAAATCTTGAAGGTTAGTGCCCAGTTGAGATTTAAGCCTAAATTTTTACCATAACAAACTAAACATTTCTGTAGAGCCTATTAGGTTTGTCATAAATTTATAAGCAATCTTACCAGTTGAAAATGAGTCAAAAGCTGTGGGGAATTTGCCAGAAGCTTCAGATATACTTTGTTTAGCTTGATACAGCACTTCAGTCACAGCATAGTTAACTAACTAATGTCCAATAGGTAATGAAAATTTGCAGATATACATTCGCTACAACTCTCCCCTCAAAGCCTCCCCACCAAACACAGTTACAAAAAGAATATAAAGGCAGAAAACACTATGTTAATTGCTAGTAAATACAATTGAACATTATATAGTTTTTATATTTCTATTTCAGGGGAAAAATATAAGCAAACTATCACCTTTAAAGCCAATCCCCACATGCCATATGACTTTAGCAACTACTAAGAGAAGTCCCTAACAAGCTAATTACTAGAAATAAGTTTAACACATACATCTTGGCACGCCAGCAATTCTACATACAAGCAGTGACAGACTGACCATAATTTCATCAAAATTAATCCTTTTTTTTTTGTTTATAATTATTTTTTGACGATTCCCTTCAAAATCATAGCTTTACAAACTGCATATTAGTGTTAGTAAAGAATAGAAAAATAAAAAGTTTAAAGTAAATTATTCTTCTGAGCTTAAAAACACGCAGACTTTATACGTACAAACTCCTAAAAGTATATTCTACCAAATGCATATAAAGAAAAGCATTGCTCCAGTTAATGTGCCCTCCCCCCACCCACTAAAAATATTTATAAAAAAAAAAAAAAAAAAAAAACGTACAGACAGTTTGCAAAATCATAAACAGGTAGGTAGTTATATAGACGTAAAAAGGGATGAGCACCTGTTCTTCACCCATGAGTTCCTCCAAGCGGGCTTTAAGCTCGGGGCCATGCCGGCCCCCGCTCTTGGAATTGATGAAGACGACGAGTGGCGACTCTGGCGGCTCTGCTTGCTCGGCTCCTTCGGAGTGAGTCGAGTCAAAATGGCGTTTCACCGAGTCTAAGTCCTTGGTCTGAATCGCCTCCCTCATGGCCACCCTCACATACTCCGGCATCGTGATCCTCCTCCGCAGCTCCTCCTTGTGAATCCGCGCTCCGGCCAGTGTGCACCCCCTTATCGATTCAATCACAGACGTTCGTCCTGATGACCGGCTGCCGGACTCCACCGTCCTGGGTGATTCCATTCCTACTCAAATTACTGCTCTGCCCTTCCCTGCTTCACCAATAACAACAGCACTTGGAATGCAGATATTATTTCAATTCAATTATGACTGCACACACACGTATGTATATATCTCTAGTGTCTGTGTAAATATGAAGAGAGAGAAATAAATGTTAGAGAGAGAGAGAGAGAGAATGGAAAGAATAGAGGAAAAGTATTTACACAGGAGGCAGAGCGGAGGGGCAAATACAAAAAGGAGAATTATTATAGTTTAGTTTTAAGATGTGGATTTTAGGGGATCTAAACCTCTCGCCCTCCGGAAATCAGGAAATTACGAGATTACCATTCACCAGACGTGTTTTCACTTTTCAAGCGTTGATTGGATTCCGTCCGCTTGAAAGTTGAAAGATGGCAACTGGCAAAGTGGCAACTGGCAAGGAAAGAATGAGGAAATAAAGATGGATTGATGAAGCGGAAAAGTTTTGTACTTATATACCCACCAATCATATACGGAATGAGGAAATAAAGATGGATTGATGAAGCGGAAAAGTTTTGTACTTATATACCCACCAATCATATACGGAGTATATTAGAGCATCCTTATCAATGGAATTTTTTTCGAGGAGTTTTTGTAAGTGTGATTAGGAAAGAGAAAATAAATGAGAAAAAAAATAAAACAAATCAAATTTTTTTAAAAAAAATGAGGCTGTCAGGCGAGCCCGCTGGACAGCTGCTTCGCGCACAGCAGCAGAGTATTTGAAAAAAATAAATAGGCTTTTACTATAGCATGATCCGGTGACTTGCAGGAGGAACTTTCTCCCTCTCTCTCCTCTCCTCTCTCTGCCTACATGGCTAAATGTTCTGACATTATTCTCACAAAATGCACTGATAAGGGTGCTCTTATATTTTTTTTTGAGAAAAAGGAGTATATTATATTATATTTATTAATTTGCATTCTCAATAATATTTTGCTTTAGTTGTCTTATGTCAACTTTACTGGGCAAAGTATTTTCATCCTTTTATTAATTAAGTAAAACCCCAGCCTATTCTTTCGAATCTTTGTCCCTTTTTCATCCTTTGACGGAGCTTTGTGTTGGCGGGTCTGTGGCCGCAGTCTCCTATTTCCCTTTGTTTTTTTGGTTTTTTTTTTTGTTTCATAACTTTCACTGCCGATTCAACAACCAACTCACGAAGAAAGTTGCAGAAGTTTCAAAGTTCAAATGATTCAACCAGATCTGGATAAAGAGGTGTTTTGATTTTAGTGGGTCCATAAAGTTTTCAAGAAGAGGTGTACTGTTGTTTCCTTTTCTTGTGTGTTCTGTATTTGTTTGTGTTTTTCAGTATGTTTCTCTCGTTTGTGTGACGAGTTTGTTTTCCTCGTTTCTTTTGACGAGTTCTTTTCTTCATAAGTGTGAATCATAAAAGTTGGTTATGGCGTATGTGAACCTCATCCTGGGTGACAAAGAAGACAATATAAAAGAGCATCTGCAGTTCAAATCGATGGATGTATTGTCAATGAACGTAAGGTTGAAAACAAATACTCAGGTGGTGTGCAAGACTTTCCAACCGAATTCAGTCTTACTACGTTTGATCAATCATTCAATGATATTAAAGAAGCGTTAAGTTCATCCAACAGATTTAGCTTCAAATTTGTGAAACAGTCTGCGAATCAAGTTCTTTGTAGCATTGCTAGGGAAATTGTTTCTATGTCTGACTGTAAGAAATGGTATACCGTTCCATTGACCCTGTTTATAATTGTTTCAGCTTATGATTAAATGAATGAGTTTCTTTACTTTCAAAAAAAAAACGCTACGTAATATTTAGACTTAATATCATCTTTTGTCTTAAATTTATATGTGACACTCCATTTTAAGTCCTTTTTATATTAGAATATTCATTATTGGTCCTAGTATTATTGTGATATAACTATTTTTTTGTCATTTATCAACAAAATAGTTTAAATATCATTAAATATAAGGGTATTTCGATCTTCAATTATGATTTTTTTTCAAAAAAAAAAAATAAACATAAAAATATAGCGGGTCAATCTACTTTGTATTAAAAAAAATTGAAATGTCTTTGTATTTAATGACATTTCAACGATTTTATTAACGGATGACTAAAAATGATCATGTTACAATAATACTATGACCAAATGAGAATGTTCTAAAAAAAATGACTAAAAATATATTGTCACCTATAAATCTAGGACCAAAAATTGAATTAACTTTAATATTTATCATATAGGCTAGGCAAAGGGTAAATGACGGAAATATGAAATGAGAAGGAAATGACAAAAATAGGAAGATTTTTAAAAAAATATACAATTTTGGGGGGAAAAAACTCATTTTGGGACATGCGGCATCTCTCAAATGAGTTTCTTTAAAAAAAAAAAGTAGAACTTTTTTTTTCTAAAAACAACCAAAGATGCAAGTGGCACTTGTGTTCCTAGATCGTACATCGTCGCAGAATCCTTCCCTAGAGCAGTCGCCGAAACCTGAAATCGAGTTGCTTCCAGCACTTGTGCCAATCCAGAAGGTATGCAATCAACATACACACTTACGTACTCCGTCACATTAAAAAAAAGTCCAAAAAATCATCTTACACCGCCATTTAGATCCTAATGGAAATATCAATAACTGTAATTTTTCTTCATGCAGGTGAAAGAGGTTTGAGAGCGTCGAGGCCGAAGAAGCAGGACACACTGGATACTACATGGAGAATGATTACAGAAGGCCGTCGCGTGCCGCTCACGAGGCACCTCAGAAAATCGGATGCCCTTGAGAACTAGAGCTGACACATGACGGGCGCCGATGCCGTCGTGAACCCGACTCAGCCGTCGCACAGCGGGGAGTCATGTATGCTCTAAAGACGCAAGTGGCACTTGCGCCACTTACGTCTCTATTTTTTTTAGAAGAAAAAAAAGGTTTTAAAATTTTTTTAAGAAACTCATTTAGTAGACGCGTTTCTTGTCAGAAACACATTCCCAAAATGAATTTTCCAAAATTGTACATTTTATAAAACCTTTCTATTTTTGTCATTGCCTTCTCATTTCTTCTTATTCAGTCGTTTGCCCCTAGCCATTTCACTGTGATGGTAAACGGTGGCGAGGTGGCATTGCATCGACCCTTCGCGGTTCTCTCTTTGTTTTTGTCGTTCCAGATGTTTCGCTACCCAAATTCCCACAAGGGAGTGGAAGAGTGAAAGTCAGAAATATGGCGTGTTTAAGCACGGAGGTTTCAATACCACAAGACGGAATTGCCCTTAGATACCTAATTAGTTTTATAAATCAGCCTACTCTTAAGAATTAAGATTAAAATCCTAAGATCTAATATGAATCGTTCATTCTTTGTTTTCAATGGCCACGATGATGTCTTATTTCTCACCTAATTTGCTTGTCTCATATGAAGTCTACCCTATATATATATATATATATATATATATATATATATATGGGCCATGAGACCCATTTTATTGTAAAAGTTTTGGCATAAGTGGGGGGGGGGGGGGGGGGGGTTTTTTTTTT
>NC_044928.1:103841-146214 GCF_003576645.1 Ipomoea triloba
GGGGGGGGGGGGGGGGGGGGGGGGGGGGGGGGGGGGGGGGGGGGGGGGGGGGGGTGGGGGGGGGGGGGGGGGGGGGGGGGGGGGGGGGGGGGGGGGGGGGGGGGGGGGGGGGGGGGGGGGGGGGGGGGGGGAGGTCATTTTTATTGCAAGGGAGTGAAGAATGAAGCATGAAAAAGTATTAAAGGATGTTCTGCTAAAGAGTATCGAACCCACAACCTCCACAAGGTAGCACACACCCCAACACACCAAATCACTACATATCTTGTAGATTTGAGGGCAGAAGGCTTCACTTATGCATGGAAAGTGCGCTATAAGCAAAGTAGTGGGGGTAACACATGTGTGGCCAAGAATGAAGACTAACCAATGTCGTACATTTATCAACCATCCGAAGTGTCATCTACACTATATAAGGCACCCTTAATTCCTCTAAAGACATCATCTATTGGTTCATTAAAGCCCCGCTGGCCCAGTGGCTTGTGTTCCTAGCCTTCAACTGATTCCTAGATTTGTTGCTGATTATTGTAATTGTAGACCTATAATACCACTTGTAAATCTTCTTTTTTTGTTGTTGAACCATCATGAATGCTTCATCAACAGTCGGGAGGGGCTGCATCATCATTATTTGGGACTGAACAAAGTTATAACTCTCATTAAAACCCCCAAGAAAATAGACATATTATCACTTTCCTGATGTTGTTGCAGGGTATCCAACAATCCACAACCAAACTTATTATCACACCTACAAGTAGGTAATGACCTAATAACTTGTAATTAATCCCATAGAACCTTCAATTTGGCAAAGTAAGCACTCACATTCAAATCATTGTTTGATTTGCTGGATTTCCACATCTAGATTAGAAACCCTAAAGATATTTGCAACACTGAACCTGGCCTTCAAAGTATTCCAAATCCTTGTCATCGTGCCGAGCCAAAGGATTGTTTACACGATTTTCGGTGAAACTAACCGCATAATCTAGGTAGAAACCATGTTGTTGCATCTTTTCCAATATGGAAACTTCACATCCCTTGCGCTCGGTACCTCAATAGTACCATCAACAAAGCTTAATTTGTTTTTTTTTAGAGCAATGCCATCTCCATTACTCTGGACCAAAGGTGATAATTTCAACCATCAAGAACAGTAGACACTCAAATTAGGGATGGACGACTCTCACTTGGATGTATAAAGAATGGACCCGCCATGTCGTTTGGATAAAAAAAACACTTGTCTCGTTCGTCACACCTGTACTGGAAGGGAAAGTGAACACCGATGGAATCATCGGTGGCCTGACTCCTGCTCCTATCCACGCCATGCATACAACTTAAAGCTCTTATACCATATCAAGGGATAGAAGAAACAAAGAAAACAAGATTTAAAAAAGGTATGCTTTCGTTATCAGAACTACCAAGTCTCTACCAAGAGTACAGGAGATGGTTTATACTATGCAAACAACAACAGTGGAGAAAAACAACTAACATAACTAATTGTACTTGTAACTACCCTATTTAAACTAACCTAGTTGGCCCTTCTATTGAGGTGACAACGTACTTCGTGTTGTTCCTCCAATAATACTTTCAAAGTGAGTACAAATTTTGCCACACATAATACAATTAATTTTTTAATCAAATCAATTTACAAATATTCTAATTTGATAATTATAACGATCATTGTTGAATAATTTTAAATTTTATCAATCATACATATGGACAACGGACATATTCTACAATAAAATAAGAGTTTATTACCGAAATGGTCCATTGACTATTGCGAAATTACCAATTTGGTCCTCGACAATTTTTTGTGCCCAATTAAGTCCTTCGACTTTGAAAGTTTTAACCAATTTGGTCCTCCGTTTATTTTGTCGTTAAACATCCGTTAAATCGGGACCAAATTGATAATTTTGCTATAGTCAAGGGACCAAATTAGTAATTTTTCTATAGTCAAGGGACCAAATTGGTAATTAATTTTTCACTAAAATGGTCCCTTGACTATAGTAAAATTACCAATTTGGTCCCTTGACTATAGCAAAATTACCAATTTGGTCCCGATTTTTACGGATGTTTAACGACAAAATAAACGGAGGACCAAATTGGTTAAAATTTTCAAAGTCGAGGGACTTAATTGGGTACAAAAAATTGTCAAGGACCAAATTGGTAATTTCGCAATAGTCGAGGGACTATTTCGGTAATAAACTCATAAAATAATAATACTTTTATATTCAAAATAAATTGTTCTTTAAACTAAAAAGTTTGAAATGAAAATCTTTTAAATTGAAAAATGTTTAATTTCCCGCATAATAGTTAAGCACTACTTAATTGAATATTTTTTATTTTAGTATAGGTGGGTTCATTTAAAATTGTAATTTTTTTTTGAAAACCAACAACAATCAAATGCATTGGAGCCCGGCGGTCTTCTTGGGGTGCCTTATCCTGTCGACCCCTCTCCTCTTCCTTCTTCCTCCGCTCAGCTTCCTCTGCCTCAGCGAACCTTGTCACCCGGTCCAACAATGCCGCATAAGACTTTGGCGAGTTTTGGACGAGGTCGCGGTGGAAAGGCCCTGATTTGACATTGCTAGTGAAAATCGGCACGGCTGCCTTCTCGTCGAAGTTCTCGAATGACCTTGCCTCCTTCTTCCATCTAGTCAGGTAGTCAGTCAGGGTTTCCGTGCTCTATTGCTCCAATTTGCACATGGTGGCGAATTGCTTTTTTTTTTTTTGGATACTGCTCGCGAAATGCGCTAGGAATCACCCCGAGAGGTCAGCAAAAGTTGAGATGGGCCCCTCGGGCAAAGATGTGAACCAGTCCTGGGCTTGGTCGTCCAAGGTCACGAAGAAGCCTCTGCACATGACGGTATCGCTTGCGCTCGTCAACATGATGACTGCCCGGTACCTATTGAGACGAGCTGGGGATCGGCCGACCCCGTGTAAGGCTTGATGGTTGGGAAGCGGAAGTCCCTGGGTAGCGGCTCAGCCATGATGTCCTCCGTGAAAGGTGAGGTCAGCATCTCCTGGGGTTCCAGTGACCCCTCCCGCGCCTCCAACTTTCGATGAAGCTCATCCATCCTCCTGCGTAACTGTTCTATCTCGCTATGGTGGGAGCTCGAGGGTCGGCCTCGGGTCTCACCAGATTGCTCCATTCGTGAGGCCTGCTCATGTCGGGGTTGAGCACGGGGCTCAGGGCTCGGGGCCCGGCGCAATGCCGACCCCTCAGCGGGTACCTCGTTGGGGGTCCAAAGTCGAGGCGTTCACGAGCTGGGACCCGTGAACCTAGGCGCTTCAAGGCAGACTTGGTTGCCCGGATCGGTCGTGCGCCTCCTATTTCCCATCGCTCAAGCCGACCTCTGACGGCCCCATCCCCTCCCCTCCTTGCAGAAGGTCGAGGTGAGTTGACCTCCCCCTCCGGGTGCGGTTTGGGTGTGCGAGGTCGACGGGTGCTCGGACCCTCCCCACGCCGTGACGGATTGGGCGGGAAAGCCGCGAGGCTTCCTTGGAGCCCTTCCAAGATCTGCGTCAAGACAGTGGTAGCCTACCGGAGCGCGACCATCCCCTCTTGGAAGCCCGGGGCTGGAAGCGTAGGGGGTGGGGTCGGCCCGGCCTGGCGATTGTTGTTGATCACGTCCCTAAGGTCACCGGTTGACCTTACGGGCAGGGTTTGACGACTCACCGTCCCGTTAGGATTGTTGGCACGGGAGGGAGCCTGATTACCACGCGAGCCGTGGGAATTGTTGGAGTGGGATCCTTATCTTTCCATAGCTAGTGGAATAAAGGAATAGCACGCTCGAACTTGTACGTCGAGCTCTCAGCGAGAGCACCAATGATGGATTTTAATAACCCGGGTGGTCCGAATTACAAAACCCGATTAAATAATGAGGGGTATGACAAGTACGGGATCAAAGTGTGCCTCAGAGGTAGTTTATATATTAACTAACGGATAACGCTATTACTGGATAATGCCTATGTAGTAACAGGACAATAATGCTTTAGGACAAGTCAGATGTCTTAACGAGACAAATTAACACGCTTTTATACTAGTTCTAGGCCTAACAGACCCGGAGAAACCGAAGGGAGGACGCACCCAACGACCCTGGACCGTAACCTCCGCCATGGGACTCGATCGCACTAGGACTCAAGACCCGTCACCTGGCCGAGGCCTGACCCCGGCTCTTGGCGCCCGCTCGGGACCCGTTCTGCTGCATCCGTGCTCCGTACTCAGTCCTAATTATTTCATCACAACCAAAAGCGAGCAACCAAGCATATAGCTAGCGACTGATCCCATGCACACAGTTGCCGTTCAACAAAATCAAAGAAAGAAGAGTCATGCAAGATATCATCACAACCCCATAATTGGCAGGAAACTGGGCATTCACCAAATAAATGAGTAATTAGTTAATATACAAAATTAATGAGCTTTCAAAAAAAAAAAACAATATATGAGTAATTAGTTAATATACAAAATTATTATCACACAAAAAATTAACATTAAAAGGTACATTTAATGAAAAAAATAATGTTTTCCTTTTCCAATTTAACCAAATGAATAGAAAAAAATACAAAAATGTAGATGTGAATTTCCTTCTCGTGGGCCATGAATTAATGTCTTGGTGTATGGGGACCAATTTTAGTTGAAACCCCATAAATGAGTTGGAGTTCCAATGCAACTTCGAATATGCGTTGTTAAAATTTAGAAATACATCTAAAAAATACGTAGTAGTATCTTTTCACCATAAAAATATATTATATTTAAAATTGTAGATTTTGATTAATAAAACGCAAATCTTTATGTTTTTTTTTTGACAATTGTATTCAAAAAAACCCCATAAATGAGTTGGAGTTCCAACTTCGAATATGCATCGTTAAAATTTAGAAATACGTCTAAACATAGTATCTTTTCACCACAAAAATATATTATATTTAAAATTGTAAATTTTGATGAATAAAACACAAATCTTTATGTTTTTGGACAATTGTATTCAATTATAGTATTGATGGGTAAATACGCACAAAGGACTGACCCGTATAGCCGCTCCGACAAGAAGTCACCCGACCAGTCCGTCATAGCCATCAACCCGACCGGAATAAATCACTTGTGATCAATCGTACCGCCCGTATCGATAGGCCTTGTGACAAAAATGCTCTCGAATCACCCTTGGAGTCGCCCCGACGGAAACACACCCGACCGGTTTACCGTAGGATGACCGGTCTACGGTAGGATGACCGGTCTACCATAGGATGACCGGTCGGTCAACAAGGTGACGCAACCTGCAAGCTGAAACCTTATCTTACACAACAAGTAAAGCAGTCCAACTTGCGCCTGCAGGCCGGCGATTGACAACTTGCGGCTCTGCAACCTCGACCAGTCAACCTACGCGTAGCCTGCAGAGTGACCGCCTGACCAAGCCAACAAGAAGACGCCACATCAAGCCACTTGCAGCTGGTGCATTAAATGCGTAGACCGATTTGATTTAGTATAAATAGGAGGGGTCTCCCCCTCACTTATCATCTCCATCTGATTGTAACTACTACTACTCACTACTTGTAATCTCACTCTACAACATCAATCTATATCACGGTCTACACCCCGTGTAACCGTTGACTCGTAATTCCCACTCTGTAATTGCAACCTGACCACCCTACAATAGCAGCCTGCGCTATTCCAAGCGGCCCACTCGTAATCACTTACCACCCGGGATACCACTCAGGCTCGGACTGCCCGGTTGTCCTACGGTAGACCGACCGGCTGACCTACGAGCGCTCTCCCACTTATTTACAAACATACATATTCGTAGTGTAATCGTAACCTCCGGTTCCATTTACGCTATCAAGTATATATAGTCTGTAAGGAAAAAAAATCCATGGAGGCTCCTGACGTACAAAAATCCATTATTATATGACTACTTTAACCAATTAAGGAACACTAATTCAAAAATACGCATTGGGCATTGGTTTAATTGCGCAACGCTCATGTGATAACTAGTATATATATAAACGTAACGTAAATTGTTGGTCTTGTGTCACTATCAAATTTAAGAAGAGTTCATGGCTTTACCTTTTGGAAGTGGAGCTGAAAATAATTGGTTGAGAGAGCAAGGCCAATGTTGTAGTGCACAACTGCACACTGACACGTCTTCTTCAAGAGTTGATGTTTGCACTCATATGAAACTTGTATAATATCGTCTTACGAATCTTTATCCGCGAAATGAGTCATGTTAATATGTAAATGTAATATTTATATTATAAAATGTAATCGAATAAAATGTTTGTTACTTATAAGAAAAAATTGTAATACTTTTGAGGAAAATGTAAAAGCATTACATTTTTTCCATATAAACAATGAATATTTTATTTTTTTTATTAGTATTACATTTTTTTTTATTATAATTACATTTGATCTCGACCCGGCTCGTCTCACGGACAATGATTCGTGAGACGTTCTCACACAAATTTTTACCTACATATCTTTAATTTGTTAAGGTCACGGCAATTAGTTGAATGAATAGTCTAAAATATTTATTTTTGGAATTAATTTCATTTTTGGTCCTAAATTTATAGGTGCTATTATACTTTTAGTCCTTTTTTATTAAAACATACATTTTTGGTCCTAGTATTATTATAGTCGTTAAACCCTAAACCTTAAACCCTAAACCATAATAATACTAGGACCAAATGTGAAAAGTAAGGATATGAGCAGTGCTGAAGTACTTTTTGGGGACCTGCCTGAAGTTAGTACTGTTTCTTGGAATATTATGATAGGCGGATTTGGCCAGAAGTATGAAAAGAAAAGAGCAATGGAATACATGGAAAAGATGCAGAGTTGTGGTTATGAACCTGATGAGGTTACTTATATTAATATGCTGGCAGCTTGTGTCAAATCTGGGGATGTTGAAGCTGGGTGTTGGCTATTTGAGAGAATGACATGCCCAAGCTTGAGCTCATGGAATGCTATGCTTTCAGGCTACTCACAGTTTCAGAAAAATGCAGTTTAGAAATGAGCGACCTGATCGAACCACTTTGGCTATCATACTCACATCCTGTGCAGAAATAGCACTTTTGGAATATGGGAAGCAGCTTCATGCTGCCTCATTTAAAAATGATGTTCCAGGTGACATATATGTAGCTTGCAGTCTTATTGGCATGTATTCAAAATGTGGTTGGGTAAAAGTGGCAAAATGTATATTTAAGAGATTGCCTCAGCTAGATATAGTATGTTGGAATTCTATGATCTCGGGTTTGAACCTTAATTCATTGGACAAAGAAGCATTTTCCTTCTTTAAGGAAATGCTACAGATTGGAATGCCACCTAGTGAATACTCTTATGCAACTGTATTGAGTAGTTGTGCAAGATTATCTTCTCTTGCATTGGGGACTCAGGTTCATGGCATGATAGCTAGAGGTGGATATGCGAATGATGTTGTTATGGGAAGTGCTCTGATCAATATGTATTCTAAATGTGGTGATATAGATGGGGCCCGTCTTTGCTTTGACATGATGCCCTGTAAAAACAATATTACCTGGAATGAGATGATACATGGGTATGCACAAAATGGGTTTGGAGATAAAGCTATTTTCTTATATGAGCAGATGATTGAAACAGGAAATAAGCCTGATGGTGTAACATTTATTGCTGTATTAACTGCTTGTTCCCATTCAGGATTGGTAGATCGGGGGATAAGAATTTTCCCCTCAATGCAGCTAGAATATGGAGTGGAGCCACTGGTTGATCATTACACTTGTATTATCGATTGTTTGGGTCGTGCAGGTCGATTTGATGAAGTGGAAGAACTTCTAAATAAGATGCCATACAAAGATGACCCAATTATATGGGAGGTATTGCTTAGTACATGTAGGGTTCATATGAATGTAAGTTTAGCAAGAAGAGCTGCAGCGGAGCTTTTCCGGTTGGATCCAGAGAATTTTGTCCCTTACATGCTTCTAGCAAGTATGTATTCATCTCTGGGAAAATGGGATGAATCAAAGGGTATTAGAGAAATGATGGTTGAAGGGAAGGTAGTCGAGGATTCCGGTTTTAGCTGGGTTGAAAATCAGAATGGAATTGAAGAAAACGGGGGGACTTATACTGTGGCTTCCCATTAATGAAGGTAAAACTAGTTGTATTCAAAGATAATTGATGTGGGCATTTTCTAGTGTTTCATCCACAATTGGGTTGGTTTGCTTTGGTCTCACCTTTTCGAGTGGAAGCCAAGAGAATTAGAATTAGGTTGGAGTGAAGTATGCCTGGATGTCTTAACATCAAATGTAGCCATCCTCTTCCAATTGGTGATGATAAGAAACATTGGCCAACCAAGGAAAGAGGAGTTCCGATTCAGGCCTAGATGTCTTAACATCAGAAGTAGCCATCATCTGGCAAATTTAATGTATCCCTCACAAGCATGGAGAATCAATTTTATCTAGTCCAACAAAGCAGCAGAAAGGTATCAACTTATTTGTATTTCCATTAGATAAGCCGAATGTTACTGTTCACACTGAAAATAGGACAAGAAGAAGACCATAAGTGCAAGTGCTACCCCCTTCCTCAATATATTACATTCATGATCGAAATGGGTGCTTGTTAAACAGCAGTGTTGTGTTACACAAAGAATGTATTACTCTTCTTATATAGAAACATACATGAATTCCACTATGATCATTGCATTTTCTTTCTCAGACCACCAAGAGGACTAAAACCTTTTGCCTCCATGTTTTGTTCAAGACACTTGCAGCTGTGAATATTGAGATTTGTACCACATCTCAAACATAAACCCTTGCATTGGGGATCACAGGTGGCATCAAGAGTGATTTCTATGTGCACCAAGTCTCTTATATTCTTTGAGATGTCAATGGCTTTGTTTTCCAAAGGAAAATAAAGTTGATCTTCAATATCAATCAAAGAATCGTCGTCATCTTCCTCTAATGCTTCAAAATTCTTGGATCCAAACATTGTACCCATGTCCAGGGTGTTTGGTTCCTTAATGGGTTCTTCACTCAGCAAGAGTGAGAAGTTAGAAAAAATAGTTTCAGCAGCTGGTTCACCACACCTTCAAACAGATATCATATGCAGTTAACAATAGGGGATTAGTTCAGATTATCCATGAACAGAAGAATTAAAAACCATAATTCAATCTTTAAATAAAAAGAAGGAAAAGCAAATTACGGTAGCTACCTGTTGCAATCAAGAGTAATGACTGTTCGGATAATCCCATCGAGCCTGACCACCTTGTGCTTCTTAGTGGTTACATCGAGTGAAACCAGCACCGGCGTCCCTTCCGGGTAATCCTTGACGTCTTTGGTAACCCTGATTCCCATCACCGAAGCGCGAGACTTAGAAACCTTAGTGGAAAGCTTCCCAAGGCCCAGCCTTTCTAGGGTGGTGCAGTACTCCAAGTGCGAAACCGAAGGGTTTCTTCGGTAAACCACAGCACCTTCCCACGGTGAGCCCTCATCCTCTTCTTCTTCTTCGTCTTCTTCTTCTAGTTCTTGGTCTAGTTCATCCCAATCAAAATCGGAAGAAATCTCCTCCTTATTCAGAGCAAACCACTGATTTCTAACTGTGAACTTCAAGCTTCGGGGTGGAGCTTTTTGGAAAATACTATTTCTTCTCTGGGCAATAAAGAAAAGATTGTAGTGTAGCTTGATTTGGGATACTGAATTATCAAAGCTGGAGATAGAAAGCAACAATCAGTAGAAGCTTGTATCAAGGTTATAGACAATAAATAAAAATTAGATTTCTAAGACAAATCATCATCATCAAAATTTATTTTTATTTTTTTTTAATTTTTCAAAAAAAATAAAATAAAATCACCAAACTCCTTCCCCATCCTCAAGGCCTCAACCTCAGAGAGACAGGTGAAAATCTGACCAAAATACTTTGACTAATATTGGTGTTTAATCTGATGTTAGTCTTTAATCTTTTCTTTTAAAAACATGGCATTAGATTTTATTTTGGTTTTAATCAAAGAAAACCTATAAAAAACCAATTAAACCAAACTACTCTTTGTCTCTATATGCACAACTATTGATGTTTGCCTAGTTGTATTCATGGGTTTATGAAATCTTGGACCTTTTAGTGGAAACTACAAATGAATAAAGTTGTTCTACATAAAGTTACTAAATTCCATTTGGCTAAAACATTGTTTAATGAAGATTGGGGGATACAAATTACAAATTTTGATCCAAAACAAATTTGGTCGAATCAAACCAAATACAACTTTAATTTGACCAAACTGAACATTTGCTAATTAGATTTTTTTGATGAGGTAATTTAAGCAAAATTAACCGACAGTCAGTGGTACCAACCAAAGAACACCCCTAGATAACAGTTTATTAGGGAAGGCATACAAATGCTCATTGTCCTCTCAGCATAAACCATAAAGAACAACGATGATTTGGTAGGTAAAACATGAACAATTGTCGTTAGATCATCACCATTCTCTTTTTCTTCAAACTATTTAGCTTTGATGTACTCATTTTGCTACTTCAAGGATAAAATCTCAAGAACTATCTAGGGTTGCCCCATGTTCTCATACATTCCATGACTTCAATGCAATCAACGAATTTTCCAACAAAATGACCTTAGTTTCTAAAATATTTTCATTAACTCTTTCTCATAGAAAATAAGTATATGCAGATAACATGGTCCAAATATATTTTCCAAAGGATGGTGCCATTAAATGGGTTTCCTTCACATCATTGGTGTTTGGTAAGAATGAACTAACTCGGACAATTAGATTGCTGATTAAATAACCATCATTTTATGTATATAACAAAGATATTTAGCATTTCCAATTGGGACCATATAAAATTAGATTCTTTCTCAACTTATTTACAGTTAAAATCCCAGTTAGGCACCAAACTAAATCCAGAAATTATTTTAAAAAAAAAAAGGAGGAAAATTCCCTAAGACTAACAGCAGAAAAGCATTTCCGGATTCCAACCCAGTACAGCTAATCATAAACACCTTCCCTAAAAGTAGTAAATCAGCTGGCACACACAGCCTTGTGATTGTAAACAATAAGCTAACAAAAAATATAATCTTGAAATTTAACAAAATATGGGATGCCCAAAAAACCATTTTGTTTGTTTGTTCATTCATTAAGATTGGTTTAATTACCTGGTTATGGGATTAAGAAGGTGAGCAAGATTCCATGATTGGTGAGTGAGAGAAGGATTTCCGTGGACACGGACGCTGCTGGCTCTGCAAACGAGGCTGTTTCGGTTCGTCCTTGGAGTGTTGAAGGCAGCGAAGCAGTGAGACAGAGAAGAAACTTCTCTTACCGTTATCAACATTGTTATCCTAGGCCAGGAACAGAAACACCGCTGATTCACCCACCAAAATCCGAATGAAGACTAAACTAGGAAGAGTGTGCGTGTGGAGGGGAGACCTTAGGATGTCGTGGGTTTGCACTGACTGGCTAACTGGATGTTTAACTACAAATCAATTTTTATATTGTTTAATTTAAAATGTATAAATTCTAAAAATATATATTAAATAAAAAGATATATAAACAAATACTAAATCATAATAATAAATAATATGATATCTACTGTGTAGTGTTATGGCATCTCTGTAATGAGCATTAGTTTAAGAAATCTGGGGTTCAAATAACCTAGAATAGCAGAGGTTTCTTTAATAATAGAAATTGGTGTCTCAAAGAAGTAAAAGAACGAACACCTGGAGTGCAAGTGTACTGAGTCATTGTTTAAGAAATTTCAAAGAAATCTAGGGTTCAAAGTTATTATTAAACAACAAATTAGCATGCAAATTCAGCGAGAGATCAATGAGAATCATCGAAAACAAGTCATATGCTTACCTGTTTCCTCTATGCAGCTGGCGTTACCCTCGTCCTCGCTACACGATGTTTGTGCCTGAATATTATGCTGCCAAGGATTAAGAAGAAAGAATCTAACATCTGCTGTGCTGTGGGTTATACTTTGGAGTTTGGAGAAGCTTGGCGCATACCAGGAATCAAGGAAGAAGAATCAAGAAGAAGACGGCGTACCAGGAATCTCGTCGGCCAGGTTTTTTGGGAGAAGAAGCTCGGCAACGTTTCTTGATGCTATTCGGCAACTATTAACGGAGAGACTAATTGTTACCGGGAAAAGTTAAGTCTGTGGGTATTTAGGGGATGAAAATATTATAATTATAAGATAGATACATGGATGTAGAAATGTCAAAGACCTTGAGGTGGCATCCGGTGTCCCAGTTAGCACTCTCACATGGATGATGGGAGTGGGCTTCAGTTGAGGACTCGTTGTGTTTCAGTAGGTTGAGAAAGTAACTATGAACAGATACTATATTGTAACAGAGTTAGTAGTATACAAAAAAAAAGATAGATTCTTATTAAAAATGTGGATATATATATATATACATATCGAAGATGAAGACATTTTGAATCAAGAAGACGAACGAAATTTTGAGAAGACGATGATGAAAAATGATGTCAAAGATGCGTGTGAGAAGCGAATATGAAGAAAGAAGTCGAAGAACATATTGATAGGATTCGCTTAATTTTGATATATAGCCTTAATAGATTTCATGTCAATAATTTTTTTTAAAATTAAATTTCCATGTCAACATGGGATGACAATCTTATGGAACTTGAAAGAAATGGTAAATGCAAAAATTTTAAGAAGTTGATGTACTCAATTACTTTAGCTCTTATTTATCATCATCAATATGTAAGCCATGCTGGTAGTCTATTTATTATTCGCCTGTAAATTAGATTGGCTGACCTGCTTCTGCTTGTACATCCATTCTCACCTATTTCCTCTGTTTTTGCTGCTTTCTACTGTGTATATATTACTTAGCCTAGCTTTCAAAAAACATAACCCATCTCATCTCATCTCATCTCATCTATGCTCTATGCAAATCCAATCGTTTAGTCGTTTACAATACAATACAAATTATGAAATTAATGAATGCAAGTAGGCAGCAATTAGCATCATCACAATTCACATCAGGCTGTAGTCACATGTTGCATCATCCTCAAACCCAATCTAATCTACATCACCCACCCACACAAACTCATCAAAATGCAATCAAATCACATCACTCACACACATACTACGTTCCCGTCGCCTTCTTCTTCATCCAACAGCGGAGCGCCATCTTTACTTCATTAATTAGGCTGAAAGACTACATGCTGGAAAACAACACAACACTCATATATACCAAAAATGATAGTGCTAAAGCTAGTAATCTCATCTCATCTCATTCACCGAATTATATATGTTGTTACCTTGATCTGAGTTCTATTGTATGTATAGGTGATATGAACTAATCCATCACTAGCTTGGATCACAGCTGGATAAGAGAACTCCATCCCTGATGTATCCTCTAATGTTGCAACATCATGCCACGAGTCCCCATCATCTTCAGAAACTGCAACTTTCAGAACACCCCTCGAGATTGTGTTGTAAGCTAGCACGACTCGACCATCCTTCAGTTTAACACCATCAATTCCTGATCATTATGACACAAATTAAAGTTCAATGGAATTGTGTTAGAAGAAGAAGCAGCAACTGAGTCTCTCATTTTCCTTTGAAATATCAGACCAAACTTTACGATGACAAATGCACATACTTCCTACTCTAATGATAACAAACTGCTTTCTATCAATCATTTTGAGGCATCAAACATAAACTTTACTGTGCGTATTGCTAACAACCTGAATTAGGGTTTGGCAATTCAGTGGGCTTTGCATAATCCCAGTTATAACCACCATCGCGGGACTCAGACATGCAAATTTTATCAATGCCAGTAAACGATCTCAGTAAAATCCGCAAAGTCCCTCTGGCAGTCTGGTAAGGAACAGGTTGGATCACACTTAGACTGTTATTCTTAATGTATATTGGTCCATACTTTCTCCATGTTCTGCCAGAATCAGCCGTCATCTGTAGTTTACAGAAATTGAGTGAACTGTCCAAATCTTGGGTCTCATTTGTAACATGTTAAAAAGTATGTTGTTTACAGGTAATCAATCGCTGCAGTATACCTCCATCCATGCTCCCCATGAATTCCAACTCTCAACAGAAGATCCACAAAGCAAGGTTCCACTTTCCAGTAACAGAGGCTGGAATAAGAAGCAATTGCAACTTATTGTAACCATAAAACATTAAACACAGGAATAAAATGTTTGAACCGCTCATACCTTGTTCTTTATTGGTCCTAGTATACCAGGGGGAAGCTGTTCTCTCTCTTTCCATGTCATACCGCCATCATAAGATCGCTTCATGCATCCGCTCCAACTGTGTTCATCAAACATATCTAACTCTAGCTCATACATTTGCAATCAGACACTTGAATATTGGATGGATACTGTTTCGATTTAAAATCTTGATTCTTGAACACGTGATACCATACCCAACTGTTTAAGCCACAATTTGCTGAAGCATTCAGCTAAAATATTACATTTACCTTTGAACATTTGTCCCAATCTTATAGAACAGAAGCAATTCACTGGAAGGAAGCTTGAATAGTACAGGATTCCACATTGATACATTCAGTTCATCATCAGCTACAATAGGGGGATGCCAATTCCCATCCTGCTCAAGTCATATCCATAAACTAACTTGAGAAGTGAAAATTTGATTATATGATCTAAATTGGGTATACTGTTGTGAAGTTATGATGAGAGAGTAGGAAATGAAGCACATATATAAAACCAAGGATAACACCTAGACAACCTAGTGCAATATTCATATTGTTACAAGGTCAACGGGTTGGGAAACATATATTGAGCAGCAGTGCAGAGCTGAGAAATGAAGTGGTTAATGGTTATCCATAGTAGTAAAATGGATGACCTTGTAAGTTTGTGCCCAGATTTTGACATCAGGAGCCCCCTCAACTGTACCACCAAAATAAGCCACCAAGAAATGATCTTTATTGACCTAAAAGCACAACAAAATATGAGTGGCAATCTGATTCAGTTGTTTACGAATTGGTATAGAATGCAGGCAGAGCTTTGAGCAACCTCGACAATAGTGGAAGCATGACAATTATTGAAGGGAGCTGAATTGGCCGCAAAAGTGAACTCCTCAACTACTGGCACCCAAGTGCTACTATCCCCATTCTTCATTTTTGATATTCTTCTTCCTATTTCCCTGTAATATATATATATATATATTAAAAAAAAAACAAACAAATATGAGAACATTGTTCCCAAAACTAAAGATACCATGATTTTGCTCATTACGAAGTGGGATTCAAAGGGTTTATGGAAATCATATTATAGTTTAGTGTCTCAATAACTAGAGATATCAGAACATTCTTCTCCAGTTCTGGTCAAAGCACCAAACACCCCCACCCCCCGTTGACACGCCAAGAAAAGTAGTGCGCGGGTCTTACGAGCCCAGATGCAATTTCAAGCTACAATTGAGACCCGAAGTGCTTCTAAATCCAGAAAAAGATTGCGTCAAATAAGCGAAAATGAAGAATGACAGCAGAAAAGGCCACAGAAAGCCAGAAACTTTTTTCAGCTCAGCCATGAAACACTAGAAAGTAATTTCCACAAATAAAATCACATCACAGTGAAAAGCTAAACAAAATATTTCTGCATCCTTGCTTTACTTTCCACATCTAGAGAGAATATTAAAAATAAAAATGAAATGAAATGTACCCAATTATCAAGATTCAATACTCAAGACGACTTGTGAAAACAAACAGCGGGAATTCTTGCTCTCTCTCTCTCAGAAATATAGTTTAATATAATCTTAATGGGGTGTTTACCAAACTCTATGGAGTTGCTCCAACCAAACTCTAGGTGGGATAGTTAACCTGAAGAATTATTATTGTATATTCATGTATAATAAATAATGTAATTTAAATTCACACTTTATTCTATTTTTACCTATCCTTCCAATCAGCTCTTTTTGTGAAATTGTGTTTACCGGATAATGATATTTGGGTCTTAACTATATTTGTGACAAGTGGCATAAATATTATTCTTTCTTCCTTCACTTTAACCATTATCAACCTTCTTCACATGCTATTTGGGTTAATTAAAAAAGAGTTAATACCACAAATGGTCCTCTGACTATTGAGCTAGTATTTCTTTTAGTCATCGACTTTCAATTCGACCACAAATAGTCCTCTGACTTTCATTTTTTACCACAAATAGTCCTCCATTAAAAATTCTGTTAAATATGTGTTAAATCTAGGGGTATTATCATCAAATTGATATATATAATTGTCATAAAATAAAAATGTTTAAAATTTTTCACCAACAAACATAATTGAAAAAATTAACAAATATAAATATTCCTAAATAAAAAGACAATACACATTATTCTTGTAATTATGCGTACAAAATGAAAATTTAATATTAGAGCTATCTGTTTTTAATTTAACCAACAGATTAAAATGGAAGAATTTTTTTTAAACCTTGTTTCCATAATTTTCATGGTTGTTTATACATGGATGATTAATAGTTTTCACTCTTCATTAATCGATCAAACATTTTGTTTGGGACATAACTGAAGGTCGCCACCATTGAATTAAGATAATTAATCAAGTACAAATTGCAAACATTAATCATGGAATTTTTTTAATTTGTTCATTTATGTGATTTGTCACGTCCATTTTGTTATTATATTTATTAACTTAATGTTTATTAATGTTTGAAATTAATTATGGTGTCATATAATTCTAAAAATGAAGTAATCATAATAATATTAATCAATTTGACGATATTACCCCTAGATTTAACACCTATTTAACAGAAATCTTAACAGAAGACTATTTGTTGTCAAAAATGAAAGTCAGAGGACCATTTGTGGTCGAATTGAAAGTCGAGGATTAAAAGGAGTACTAGCCTAATAGTCAGAGGATCATTTGCGGTATTAACTCATTAAAAAATTACTTAATTGAAACGAATGCTTATTTTGAACGAAATGTGTGTTAATTTTATATATATATATATATATATATATATATATATATATATATATATATATATATATATATATATATATATATATATATTTATTTATTTATTTATTTATTTATTTATTTATGTATATTTATATATTTCTAATCAGGTGAGAAGAGGGACTTTAGGTGAGAACGAGTGGTTTATTTTTAGCCATTGATTTTGGTAGATCTGATGGTTATTAGTTTTTGTATCATATATTTATTATTTCGCACTGGTTTAATGTTGGGGGCATTTTGGTCATTTGCTTTTATCATATTTTATTAGTAGTGCTTTAAAATAGAAGAATTCCGTTTTTTAGCATTGTAATCGGATTCGTATGTCCTTCCCCATTCTTTGCCGGCTTCCTCCTTCCCGTTCGGTGGCGGCTTTGCGGTGAATTTCGACGGTTATTGATTCGTATACGATATGCAATTTGTCGCTACAATGGCATCTAGTTAGTGTGTTTTATTTTTCATTCATTGTTTCCGGGTGTAGTGTTTGGTATGCAGTTGATGCTGTTTTTTTATCTTCCTCATTTTCGGCAAGCAGTTTTCACCATTTTTTCATGAATTCCTCAACCGTAATAACATTGTTTTTGTTTTGGTTTGCACCGTTTTGTGTGTCGTGGTTGCTTTGCTTTTCTACTGCTAGCTTTTTATTCCTTAATTGCGGATGTGTAAAGTTTTTTCTTGATGTGCATTTGTGTTTGAGATGTAGTGCAACTCCACTGTAACCATTTGGTTGTTGTGTGTGTAGGTTATTGTTTGTTGGTAATTATGTTTGTTAAAACAAATAAAACATTGTAATTGATCTTGAAGTGTAGTGCAACTCCGGTTTAATCAGTGGGATGTCGTGTGTGTGTAGGTTATAGTTTGTTGATAAATATGTTTTTTTTTTTAAAATAGAAAATAAAACATTATGTTTGTTTCGTTATTATTTTTGTTGATAAACCTTTTTTAAAAATATTTTTGTACCTATTATTGTTGGTGTAGATGATTGTGGTGTTAAAATGTTTAATACTTTAACTTTAACGGAGGTGAAAGGTGTCGCTTGGAGATATCATGCAACTTGCAGTTGTGTCATGTTTCAATGGATTGGGTTGCTTAGACTTGAGCGGTTTGCTTGCACCCTGTTTTTGAATTAAATAGACAAACAGTTGATCCTAGTGCTTCTGAAGATGTTAGCAAATCTCTAGTCGACAAATTATAGGTTGTGATATACTCGTGTGTTGGATTAGTATATACTAATACTGATCGTGTTTTGCAGCTAACACAGGTTGTCCTTGAGCAAAATGAGGCTTTTCTGGGGAACAGAGTTACACTAGACGTGGCTAGGGGGAACAACCCAGTTATTTAGTCATTTTGTGGTTCTGTGCCATCTACGGCGATTCCTGTCAAGTCCCCCGTTTTGGCTAAAAACAAAGGAAGTGGCAAGAGGTTGAAGGTTCTAGGGAGAAAGTTATTAAGGATAATTTGAAGCAAAAGCGGTTGTGCTGGGGCGTAATCAATTGACTCATCACGATAGTAGTAATTGTCCACTTCTACAAGGAACTTCGTAGTGTAGATTTTTCAATTCTCATGCTTTGTCGATTCTTTATAAGTTTTTCCTTTTACAATTTTTTCTGCACTCTACTCTTTAATTGGATAATCGTTGTTTCACAGCTAGTTATTAATGTTATATTTTCCAATGTTTAGCACTTTAATTCATGTTGTTACACATTCACAAACTACCTAATTTACTAGTACATGTTTCTTATTTCCACTCCCGCCCCCACCCTTGTAGGCCATCCAATGCTGTACAATTAAGATCTCACAGTGCAATTTTGAGTCCCTTTTTCCCACAACACTGTTGTGCGATTCAGTACTGCCAGTGCAATTTCACATTCACTGTGCACTCCCGAAGTAACAATAGAGCCACTTTGTCGCCACAATGCAAGTTAGTCTTTGCAGTCCAATTTTGAGTACATGTTCCCACACCACCCACTGCGGTGCAATTCAGTATTGGCAGTGCAATTGTGAGTTCCTTTCCCCACACCACCCACTGTTGTGCAAATCATTCCTACCAGTGCAATTTCACACTCACTGTGCACTCCATATCTAACAACAGAGCATTTTCTTCCTAACAATGCAAGTTAGTACTCTAAGTGCAAGTTAGAGATCATTCATCCCACGACAACAACTACTGTGCAATTAGTATCTCACAGTGCCATAACAAACTCATAGTGCAATACATTTCTCACACCGGTTCAAAAAGAGATAACACAATATACCAACTACATATTTCTCTTGTGGACGGAGGGGCAATAAATATAACTGTATACACCAATCCATTCATCTCGTTATACACAGTAATCTCACAATCATCATGTAGGCAAAATATTGCTTGCTAATAGCCAAAAGAATTTTAATGGTCTACCCACATACGGTAGTTGGCTAATATTGCTACACCCAATATTACTGCACTATCTAATTGCATACACTGGATTCCCAAACAAAAACTACTTAACTACATTGACGTTATTCACGCCTGCATCCTTCGAGTACGTTGGAATCGCACCGCTATCCGTTGTTCTTCGTTTGAGACGCCGACTTCAACAATGGGCCTTGCGTATGAGGCAGTATGGAAAGCTTAACAGAGAAAGGAAGATTTCACAATTTTGTCGCTTCATTCCATAAACGGTCTTTACTAATTTGCCCCCCATTCAAATACTCTATACTAAAATAATCTCCCAAATCCCTTGATTATAGCCACTACACTGATCTCATCTTGGCCGTGCAAATTGTGAAATTGATGGATAGGATTAAACCACACGTCCTCACCTAAAGGTTTGTTCTCACCTGATTAAGGATATAATAAATAATATGATATCTATTGTGTAGTGTTATGGCATCTCTGTAATGAGCATTAGTTCTTTGGGCTAAAAATGTAGAACAGACACTAGTTCACATTTAAACATAATTATATATATATATATATAGTCATGATCAGGTGCGGCCGTGCTCTCCCGTGCGGCTGTGCAGTTCACACCACTCAATGTTACGAAATACACCACTCAATGTTAAGAAACACACCACACAAGTATGCACTGTGGTGTGTTTCTTAACATTGTGGTGTGTTTCATTGTGGTTCAATGTGGTGTGTTTCTTAACATTGTGTGGTGTATAATTGTGGGGGGCATTTTGGTTATTTAGTTCTTTATTTCTTTATAGGGGTGCTTTAAAATAGGATGATTACGTTTTTGGTTTGGATTGTAACCCTGTCATGATTGGTCGCTTCCTTCCCATTCGTTTCCGTTTTTTTCTTTTCTGTTCGGTGCCGTTTTTTGCAGTGCGTTTCCCGTGAGTTGTTGATTCGTTCCCGCAGTGCAATTTGGCTCTCCAATGGCGCCTGGTTGGCCCCTATTTTTTTTGTTTTTTTTTTCCGGTGGTGCAGTTTGTCTCTCTCGTTTCCGGCGCCTTTTTTTAATGGTAACTGAATTCCGGCGCCTGTTTCTTGGGCTTTCTTTAAATAAAAAAAAACGGTAATCCGGTTGTTTTGTATTGGATTTACATCAGTTTCATTGTTGGGTTGGTTGTGCGTTTGGACTGTGTTTTCTCTGAATTGCTTATGCTCTACACGAATTATACTATTGCGGTGCATTTTAGCTTTACACACATGTAATTCTGCTGTAAGCAGTGGGTTTAGTCGTGCAGGTGCCTTTATACCGTGTTGTTATTGTGTTATTGCATTTTTTAATGGCACAAATATCCATAATCAAGAGTTGTAGGGGTGGAAGAAAAAAAAAACTATACGCTCAAAAACATTTTCCACAACTTATACCTGCACGGTGGTTGGTACAGAAACATTGCTTAATCATTTAAAAATATACATGACATGAGGTGAACAATTGAACTCTTGTTTAAGAAGAAACCATGCATGTAATAACAAACTTGCACACCACAACAATTTAAATTGAACTGCATGCACTATTTCATAATATGTTTTTGTTGGGTGTTCAAATGAGCTGTGATGTTTTGTTACTCTCTAATGATAACCATGGTTTATAAAAATATTTTGTTGTTTTATTTGTTGGTGTAGATGATTGTGGGAGTGAAATGTTTGGTGAAGGTGAAGACTATTGCTTGGAGTGGAGATATCTCCCAAATGGAGTATTAGTGTCCCGTGTGTGAGGATGGAAGTAAGCCTGTTGTAGATAATGTTTGGAAACATTGATTGGTACAATGGATTTTTATCAAAAGTATGTTGCGTTATGGGGTTTGATGTAAGATATAGTATTGTAATTTCATGTTCTTTTATTGTGTGGGTTTCTCACCAGTCTTCACTATTATTAAACGTCTGGATGCCCATCAGTGCAAGAACTTACCACGGTGCAAATAAATAAATCAAACCTCATCAACGGTTACTAAGCATTCCAATCTCCTTTGCAGTGCATTCGTACTTAATTTGCACATCTAAAACACTAAATTCGCACAACATTCGTACTTAATTTGCACATCTAAAACACTAACTTCACACAACATTCGTAATACATTTGCGCACCACAGATTACTCCGCATTCCTAATTCTTTTGCACTGCATCCATTCTAAATATGCACACCTAAATCAATAACTTTGCACAGCATTCTTAATGCATCTGCGCACAATTGCACTTTTTCAATTTTGATACAATTGCACTTTTTCAATTTTGATACAAGGTTCTTTGTTGTATTTTACGAACTGTATATTTAACGAACGGATGAATGGTCAGTCAATATGAACGTGTAAAACTATTGTCAAAACACATATGCCAATTGTATATTGGTAGGCCTACTGGTAAAACCACAATAACATAAATGAACTCTAACAAAATAATACGAGAACCCAACAAAATAAATCCAAAATAATTTAATGTTATCAACCTAGTAGATCGAAAGTCAGACATCACTTTTTGGCTGGCTCTATTGTACTCAGTCGTACGTCCACGATCGACTCTCTATGCTCGTTTATATCTGCTATCAGTATATCGTGCATATATTTCTGCTTGAGCTTTCACAGTTGCTACCTGTTTCCTTTTTCATCAAGCCCACAATCCCAGTTCTTACATTTTTCTCCAAAGTACGTCTCCATATGCCTCATAAGCATATATGGCGCACATCATCCTCATCCGTGTTGGCCGTAGCTACCCTTTTACATCTTAACCTTTGTTGTCAAGATACGTTGATAGCAGTTCTTTCTGCCATTGTGTTGGAGAATAAACATAGCAGTAGTGAAGAAAGAAGAAAAGCTTAAGGGCTTTGTGGTCTTTCCATTTGGTTTCTATTATGTTACAACCACTAACCACTTCCTCTTGTATATAAACTTTTTCCCGGCATGCTTCTGTACTGATTCTTTGAACATAATAATGAAACTAGTTAGATTTTCTCTCACCTCTCTCGTCTCTCTACTTCGCCACAAATTCCGTCATGGTATCAGAGCAACCACGGCGTAGGTCCTACGCCGCCGTCGCCGTTTCCGGCGAGTTAAATCAAGCAAGAAACACAACAATGCCGGTCGATCGTTCTCCTGCACGAAGTTCTTCCTCAACAGTTCCGCAGAGGAACTCTGTTTATCGTTCTCCTGCACGAAGTCCGTCCTCAACAGTTCCGCAGAGGAACTCTGTTTCACAGCAAAGGCGTTACTGCATGGAGAATCTAGACAAATTAAAGGGAAAACAAGCCACAGCAGTGAGTTCTTCCACAACTGGAGTAGAGTTCTCTGGATCCACATCTGGAGTAGAGTTCTCTCGATCCACATCTGATCAATCGGAGAAGTTGATCTCCCTTATTCAAGCACAAGTTGGACAACCTTCAAGCACAAGAACCACTGCTGCTGTATCCCTAATTCCACGATTCTATGAGAATAAATCTGAAAGTGAAGCCCTAATTCCGCGATTCTATGAGAATAAATCTGAAAGTGAAGGGAAGTCTTTTGTTACTCACGTAAATTCCATTTTACTATCTCCTTCTACTTGGATTCTAGATTCAGGAGCTACGGATCACATAGTATGTTCAACTGATTTCTTTAATGATTTTCGTGTCAATCATGGTGCTGAAGTCAGTTTGCCTACTGGGAAGTCAATTCCTGTCAAACACATAGGGAATGTTAGATTAAATGAGAAGTTATGGTTGAAGGATGTTCTCCACATTCCATCCTTCAGATTCAACCTAATTTCTGTGAGTAAACTGTTGCAAGATACATGCTATAATCTAACTTTTACATCCGGACAGTGCTTGATTCATGACACTCTTGGGACAGTAATTGGTTCAGCTAGGGAATCGAATGGTTTGTATTTGCTGATGAAGCCACCAAGAGTGCAGAATGTAGCTCATAGCAGCATTACAGCTCAGTGTAATAGTGGTGAAATCTGGCATCAAAGGCTACGCCATTTTCCAGTGAATAAACTTCAATTTTTGAGTGATATTAAGACTACTTCTGTTACTAAAACCTTTGTCTGTGATGCGTGCAATCTTGCTAAACACAAAAGATCACCATTCCCCTTAAGTGTTACGACCTCGAAAGAGGCCTTTGATTTAATTCATGCAGATATTTGGGGACCGTTTCCAGTTTGCTCGTTGCAAGGGAAACATTCCTTCTTGACTTTGGTCGATGACTACTCCCGGTTTACTTGGGTGCATATGATGAAAAGCAAAACCGAGGTTAGACAGCTAATAATGAGGTTCCATGCGATGGTGTTCACTCAGTTTGGGGCACTAATTAAAACCATTCAAACTGATAACGGAGCAGAGTTCAACATGATTGATTTTTTTGCTGAGAAAGGGATTATCCACCAACGATCTTGTGCCTACACACCGCAGCAGAATGCGGTTGTTGAACGCAAACATTAGCATATACTCAATGTGGCAAGGGCTATTCGGTTTCAAGCTTCTCTACCTCTTGAATTCTGGGGGCAGTGTGTGATGCATGCAGTATTCCTTATCAATAGATTGCCTTCACCAGTTATTGATCTTATAACTCCATATCACAGGCTTTACGGAAGAAATCCAGACTTGATGAATCTCAGAGTATTTGGATGCCTATGTTATGCTGCGAATCTAACGAACTCTAAGCACAAAATGGCACAACGAAGTAAAAGGAGCATTTTTGTTGGCATTCCGGCTCATACCAAAGGCTACTTAGTGTATGATTTGAATGACAGGACTATCTTCATATCAAGAGATGTAAAGTTCTATGAATCATACTTCCCTTTTTCAGAAAAAAATCCTTCTACAGATGCTCCTGAACCTACGATAAGTGGTCCCTCTCTTCCAATCATTCCCATCGATGCTCCCATATATTATGAGCCTCCCAATGATACTTCTGGAATAAATGACGTTTCTGGACTGAATGCTTCCAATGAAATTTTATCTCAAAGGGTCGACGGCTCTACAGAACATAGCAGCTCATCATTTCAGCAGCAGTCTTTTGATGAAATACCCAGGACCAGCCATGAAAATTCGCAGGAGATAGAGCAGCATGGTTCTGCCCCGCATGAACCAGATCACAATATTATTCATATCACACAACCAAGACGTTCTGATAGGCAGTGACGTATTCCTAGCAGGCTCCAAGATTACTTGTGTGATGCTGTTGTCAACAGGGGTTCATCTCCGCATCATCTGTCAAAGGTCATAGCCTTTGACACCTTATCTCCATCACATAAGGCTTTCTCCATGGCTGTGACATCAATAGATGAACCAAAGACGTATAACCAAGCCATCAAAGACCACCACTGGAAGGAAGCTATGGATGCAGAAATCCAAGCACTGCAAGATAACAACACTTGGGAGTTAACCACTTTACCTGCTGGAAAAACACCAATAGGTTGTAAATGGGTATACAAAGTGAAATTGAAAGCAGATGGTTCAGTCGAAAGATACAAAGCACGTCTTGTCGCGAAAGGATATACTCAACAACTCGGGGTTGACTACATCGAAACATTCTCGCCAGTTGCTCGAATCACTACAATCCGGACCTTCTTGGCTACAGCAGCATCCAAAGGTTGGTACATTCACCAATTAGATATAAACAATGCGTTTTTGCATGGTAATTTAACAGAAGAAGTTTATATGCACTTGCCTCCCGGGTTTCAAAGTGAATCACCAAATCAAGTTTGTAGGCTGCTCCGTTCTCTTTATGGTCTTAAACAAGCTAGCCGTCAATGGAATGCCAAGTTGAGTACTGCCCTATCTAGTATGGGATTTATACAATCCAAGGCTGATCCATCATTGTTTACAAAAGATCAAAGTAACAGTTTCGTCGTTGTTCTTGTGTATGTCGACGACATACTGGTCACAAGCCCCAACCTAAGCATGATTGAGGACCTCAAAGCATTTCTGGATAAGGCTTTTAAAATTAAAGACTTGGGAATACTATGATACTTCCTAGGGATTGAAGCAAAAATGGATGATTCGGGTTTGAATTTGTGCCAAAGGAAATATGCTCTTGACATTTTATCTGAAGCTGGTTTTCTTGAAAGTAAATCGGTAAACACTCCGATGGTACCTGGTTATCAGCTTCATCATAATGATGGTGACGTTCTCGATGATGTTAGTGTATATAGAAGACTTGTTGGCCGCCTGTTGTACCTCACAGCCACAAGACCAGACATCTCTTACGCGGTCCAACAGCTAAGTCAATTCATAGATGCTCCAACTGATAAGCATTTAAGTGCCACTCACAGGGTGCTTCGATACATCAAAAGCGCACCTGGACAAGGGTTGTTCTACCCCAAGGGTGGTGCTTTGCAGCTCAATGTCTTCTCGGATTCAGACTGGGCTACATGCGTAGAGACGCGACGTTCTATAACTGGCTACTGTGTCTTCCTTGGCTCCGCCCTTATATCTTGGAAATCAAAGAAGCAAGCAACAGTATCTCGATCCTCATCCGAAACAGAGTATCGAGCACTAGCGTCTTCAGTCTGTGAAGTTCAATGGATCACATTCTTATTGACAGACTTGCAGACACCCATGCAGAAGCCAGCAGTCATATTCTGTGACAACAAATCAGCAGTAGCTATGGCCGAAAACCATGTCTTTCATGAACGAACAAAACATATTGAGATAGAATGTCACCTCGTTCAGGAAAAGGTTTCTCATGGTTTGATTAAACTCATGCCAATCTCATAATCAAACCAAGTAGCAGATGGCTTGACAAAACCTCTTCCTATTACTCTGTTAAGAACATTTACATCTAAGTTGGGCATCCAGGACCTGTATGCGCCACCTTACGGGGGTGTTGGAGAATAAACATAGCAGCAGTGAAGAAAGAAGAAAAGCTTAAGGGCTTTGTGGTCTTTCCATTTGGTTTCTATTCTGTTACAACCACTAACCACTTCCTCTTGTATATAAACTTTTTCCCGGCATGCTTCTGTACTGATTCTTTGAACATAATAATGAAACCAGTTAGATTTTCTCTCACCTCTCTCGTCTCTCTACTTCGCCACAACTTCCGTCACATTGTCAATCAATGAACACACATCAGACAACCACTAAAAAATTACATACGGATAGTTGGTACGCTGGATATCAAACACATTGCACAACATTCATAATATAATTGCCCAACTACTGTATTCTAATCGCAACGTAGCTGCACAGCAATCCAACTAATAATTTTTCACATAAAAAAACAGTGTAGTTCAACAGCAATCCAACTACTAAATTTGCACATTAAAAACAGTGAAGTTACACAGCAATCCAAGTACTAAATTTGCACATAGTCAGTCCCAATTTTCTCACACATCAGTTTCACACAAGAGCACCAACAAATTGGAAAAAAATAAAAGGAACAAAACCTCTGTTGTTGACGATGCCGGGATTCATGATTGCCGAACGACGTTTTCGTGAACCGCCGGCCATCTCGTCAGAATTGATCGGATTCCTATCGCTCGCTACTGGTGGTCGCAGGAGTCGTATAGTTCGACAATGGGCTGGAGAATGTAGAACTGTGGGAAGCGTACAGAGGAAGGAAGATACTACGATTAAGTCGCTTCCCTCCTAGTTTGAAGTTTACTAATTTGCCCCCGGTGTATATTCTGTATCCAAATTTAAACACTCAAATCCCAAGATTTTAGCACCTGCACATATTAAATCCTGGCCGTGCAACATTTAAATTGGGTGGTGGGGATTAAACCACACATTCTCACCTAAGCCTTTGTTCTCAGCTAATTAAGGACCTTATTTATTATTATTATTTAGTATTTGTTTATATATCTTTTTATTTAATATATATTTTTAGAATTTATACATTTTAAATTAAACAATATAAAAATTGATTTGTAGTTAAACATCCAGTTAGCCAGTCAGTGCAAACCCACGACATCCTAAGGTCTCCCCTCCACACACACACTCTTCCTAGTTTAGTCTTCATTCGGATTTTGGTCGGTGAATCAACGGTGTTTCTGTTCCTGGCCTAGGATAACAATGTTGATAACTGTAAGAGAAGTTTCTTCTCTGTCTCACTGCTTCGCCGCCTTCAACACTCCAAGGACGAACCGAAACAGCCTCGTTTGCAGAGCCAGCAGCGTTCGTGTCCACGGAAATCCTTCTCTCACTCACCAATCATGGAATCTTGCTCACCTTCTTAATCCCATAACCAGGTAATTAAACCAAATCTTAATGAACAAACAAACAAAATGGTTTTTTGGGCATCCCAAATTTTGTTAAATCTCAAGATTATATTTTTTGTTAGCTTATTGTTTACAATCACAACGCTGTGTGTGCCAGCTGATTTACTACTTTTAGGGAAGGTGTTTATGATTAGCTGTACTGGGTTGGAATCCGGAAATGCTTATCTGCTGTTAGTCTTAGGGAATTTTCCTCCTTTTTTTTTTTTTTTTTTTAAATAATTTCTGGATTTAGTTTGCTGCCTAACTGGGATTTTAGCTGTGACAAAATAAGTTGAGAAAGAATCTAATTTTATATGGTCCCAATTGGAAATGCTAAATATCTAAATGATGATTATTTAATCAGTAATCTAATTGTCCGAGTTAGTTCATTCTTACCAAACACCAATGATGTGAAGGAAACCCATTTAATGGCACCATCCTTTGGAAAATATATTTGGACCATGTTATCTGCATATACTTATTTTCTATGAGAAAGAGTTAATGAAAATATTTTAGAAACTAAGGTCATTTTGTTGGAAAATTCGTTGATTGCATTGAAGTCATGGAATGTATGAGAACATGGGGCAACCCTAGATAGTCTTGAGATTTTATCCTTGAAGTAGCAAAATGAGTACATCAAAGCTAAATAGTTTGAAGAAAAAGAGAATGGTTGATGATCTAACGAAAATTGTTCATGTTTTACCTACCAAATCATCGTTGTTCTTTATGGTTTATACTGAGAGGACAATGAGCATTTGTATGCCTTTCCTATAAACTGTTATCTAGGGGTGTTCTTTGGTTGGTACCACTGACTGTCGGTTAATTTTGCTTAAATTACCTCATCAAAAAAATCTAATTAGCAAATGTTCAGTTTGGTCAAATTAAAGTTGTATTTGGTTTGATTCGACCAAATTTGTTTTGGATCAAAATTTGTATCCCCCAATCTTCATTAAACAATGTTTTAGCCAAATGGAATTTAGTAACTTTATGTAGAACAACTTTATTCATTTATAGTTTCCACTAAAAGGTCCAAGTTTTCATAAACCCATGAATACAACTAGGCAAACATCAATAGTTGTGCATATAGAGACAAAGAGTAGTTTGGTTTAATTGGTTTTTATAGGTTTTCTTTGATCAAAACCAAAATAAAATCTAATGCCATTTTTTTAAAAGAAAAGATTAAAGACTAACATCAGATTAAACACCAATATTAGTCAAAGTAGTTTGGTTCGATTTTCAACTGTCTCCCTGAGGTTGAGGCCTTGAGGATGGGGAAGGAGTTTGGTGATTTTATTTTATTTTTTTTGAAAAATTAAAAAATAAAAATAAAAATTTGATGATGATGATTTGTCTTAGAAATCTAATCTTTATTTATTGTCTGTAACCTTGATACAAGCTTCTACTGATTGTTGCTTTCTATCTCCAGCTCTGATAATTCAGTATTTGACCCATTGGGAATCAATTCTAGCAGATCATCACATCTAAACACTGCCTGGGAAAGTGCTGTGGGGTTTGTGTTGAAAGCATTTGAGAGTACCTCAGGTACCAGAAAAGAGAAAACTTCATCAGCAAGAAGAGTTGCAGGTCTGTTTTTAGCCTTGTATTTAGCGTGTTAATATTTTTATGTTTTGTACTACCCCCACAGCTCATAGGCCTTTATTAGGACTTTTTGACTTTGCCAGCTGCAATTGAGGACACTAGTATTGATTTTGGGGACTTCTTCAAAGGCCCATTACCGGGAAAATTTCTCAAGCTCTTGGGTTATTTGGCCTTGTCACGAGTTGGTATATATGTACCACTTGGTGGAGTAAATAGGGATGCATTTGTTGGAAATTTAGATCAGAATAGTATATTGAGCACTTTGGATTCATTTTCTGGAGGAGGTATTGGTAGACTTGGAATATGCTCCCTTGGTATTGTTCCTTTCATCAATGCACAGATTGTGTTTCAGCTTCTTGGTCAAATCTATCCCAAGTTGCAAGAACTTCAGAAAAGAGAAGGTGAAGCTGGAAGAAAGAAAGTTCTTCAGTATACCCGCTATGCATCTGTAGGATTTGCCATTGTACAGGTAATGAAGTTAGTTTTTCTTATATGGTCTTACTTTAAGAAGAATACTAAAATTGCATCTATTTTTGTACTTGCGATGCTTCCTATTACTTTTGGTTTCCCATTGGGGTCATATATCAAGTCCATGTGAAGTGTTGAATGAAGGATTTTAGAGAACTTCCTTTCCTTAAATGACTTTAAACAATATCAGGATGACACAAGCCACTGCCAAGCTATCTCATTTCTATATTTTTTTGAATTTAATTCTTACTTCCACGCTATTGATAATGTATTCCATGCATGCATGTAGTGTCAATTCTTTTACATACACTTTTTTTTATTTTGCTCTGGCAGGCAATCGGCCAAGCACTATATCTTCGCCCTTATGTCGATGACTTTAGTACTCAGTGGGTTCTTTCTACTGTTGTTCTGTTGACTCTTGGTTCAGTATTTACGACATACATTGGGGAGCGAATATCCGATTTAAAACTAGGAAATGGTACATCTCTTTTAATCTTCACAAATATCATCTCCTACTTGCCAGCATCCTTTGGTAGGACAGTTGCACAGGCATATCAAGATGGAAACTATGTTGGGCTCGGTGGCATCATTGTTTCCTTCTTCCTTTTAGTCCTTAGCATAGTTTACGTACAGGCAAGTGTTATATTCTTTTTTATATAGTATTTTGACTTTGAATACATAGAGAGCAACACACTTATGCCATCTAGTGTTACAGGAAGCAGAGAGGAAAATTCCACTTAACTATGCGTCAAGATATACTAGCAAGACTGGAGGCCTTCAAAAATCTGCTTACTTACCCTTTAAAGTTAGTATGCCTTTACCATGCTTCTAATATGAAGTCACAATGATCCATCTTTAATCATGTAATAGTAATTGGTACCTTTACAATTATAACATTTCTCCTTGTTAGCCAGTGTGTGTCATGCTCTTTAGGAACTAGCTAGGGCTAGGTATCATTTTTGTTGTGTTGTCATTGATGATCCGATCCGATCCGATCCTATTATAATTTTATATAAAATTCTAAATTGATTGTGTTAGGTGTTATTGTTGAGCAGGTAAATAGTTCAGGAGTTATGCCAATTATCTTCTCTACATCATCATTGGCTATTCCTGGCACTCTGGCACGATTCACTGGTGTTGGGGTGCTAAGAAATGTGGCAGTTGCCTTAAACCCTGGCGGTGAGTATAATGAGTGTCACTGCATTTCTGGCAGAAATTAGTTGTAAATCCTTAATGTCTACATAACTAACCAAGTATGCTTTCTTAGGTTCTTTCTATCTCCCAACAAATGTACTATTGATTGCCTTCTTTAATTACTATTACACATTCCTGCAACTGGACCCTGACGACATGAGTGAACAGTTGAAGCGACAAGGTGCTTCAATTCCACTTGTCCGACCAGGAAAGAGTACAGCTGCATTCATCAAAATGGTAACTTCCTTTGAATTGTTTTAGCAATAATGTTTTATATCTAATAACTACAATTATGAACTAGGCCTAATTATGTTTGGCATGTTAATGAATTACTACAGGTTCTTAGCCGGATATCTGTTCTTGGTTCTGTATTTTTGGCTCTTCTTGCTGCTGGTCCTGCTGTGATTGAACAAGCAACACACCTGACTGCTTTTCGAGGATTTGCGGGCACATCAGTTCTCATTCTTGTTGGCTGTGCCACGGACACAGCACGCAAAGTTCAGGCAGAGATTATATCCCAGAAGTACAAGAACATAGAATTTTATGACATTGACAAGTATGTACCGTAGATCATAACTAGTTCAGTTTAAAGTCAAAACTGCATTTGATTAAAGACGACTTCTTCGGTGGGCAATCCAGTTTGAGTTCATCTGGATTTGTGTATTTAACTCAAAACTGTTTCTTGGTTTAGGCTTTATTTTCATTTATATTAGAATATTAGATTTGTACATGGTGTTACCGGTGTAGCTTAAATTTGTACATGTTGCTACAATTCCAGAGTCCATATTCTTCAGACATACTTTCAACTCCTGAACTGCATTTATTATAAGCAAAACAATGAGTTTATTTATTTTAGGGAAAATGCTCAAATAGACTCTCAAACTTTAGGTACCTAAACTTTTTAAAATTGTAATTAAACCAATTAACATTTTATTTTAGAGTAATAAAGTTCAAAAACAAGTTAGTGACCTGCTGGAATTCGACATCATTTCTGACCAAAAAAATCGACCGTCAGCGATCGGCTCGTCGCTGGCTGCCTCTTCGGAGGTATCCCCCGGAGGAGGCAACCGGAACTGGTCGCCTCTCTCCCCGTAGGTCGCCTCCCCCATGGAGTGAGGCGACAGGAAATGTCACAGGATAAGGTGCCGGCGAAGAGTCGGTTGCCGGCGGTCGATGTTGTGGTCAAAAATGATACTCGATCTATGTAACATTATATGGTACATGAGACCAAAAAGACGAAATGATAAGAAAAAGTGTATATGCAAAAATTGTATATATAGGAGAATATGCAAAAATTGTATATATAGAAGGAGAATGGAAAACAAGACAGGAATTCTCTACAATTAGACTGTGGAACAATTGAAGGGATGGAGCATCACGGGTATAGGAACTACTGAAGGTACTAAAGAAACAAGAACAACAACTACTAATTCATCAGCTAAGATATTCCCAAAAAGTCGAAAACTAAGCGATTTCAAGTGACCTGCTATCACATGTCACTAACCTGCTTCAAAATAAAATGTTAATGATTTTAATTGCAACTTTAAAAAGTTTAGTATCTAATTGACTTTTTAGATAAAGTTTGAGAGCCTATTTTGATCCTTTTTTATTTTTCATTTCGTCATTTGGTTCCCTAGCATGAAATGTTTTGTTTTATGGTGAAGAGGATTGATTTTGATTGCAGTAGTTATTGAGTGAGTGAGTATATATTAATATCAAGAACAAAGAACAGTTCACTCTTTCACCAAAGAAAGCGAGAATATCCAAATCCCATAAATTACATGCAAGAAGATATGGAGCAATCAGAACTTTGTCTCTTCAACATTAACATTATAGAAGGAAGTATGATCATCATGGTGTTTCAGTTTGCAGAAAAATCTCCATTTCCCACTTTCTTGTTTCTCATTTAATTTACACAACTTGTTAATACAAAACTATGAAATTGGGATCTCAATTGCATCACATAAAAGTTAGCCTTTTCTACTGAAACAACGTACAGTTGCTAGTCATCCGCCTCTGCTGAAAAGTCAGGCTCTTCAGGTTTTTGTAGTTTAGGCAAACTGACATCTTTAATCTTCTGAGCTCCTCTCCTAGTGTTTGCAGCAAATCTTGAAGCCAATATCGTGACACCAAGGTTTGTCTTTGTGAGGGACTGGTTTGAGGTGGGCGAAGTACTAGTATCCTCGCCTCGCTCACTCTCTTCTCTTGCTTCATTTTCATTTAAAGCAAAGGATTCCATCCTAGCAAGATCTTTTGCCATGATTCTTCGCTTGTGTCGTCGCCAAGCGGCCTGTATGAAGCATGCTGCCCATGTTCTCCAATGGTGAGAGTAGAACCGGAATGTATGCTGCAGCTTCTTGCTGTGGAGTCGCCTAAACTGGTTAGCAACAAACTTGAGATCTTCAGCTCTCAATGCAAAGGCTTCCACTTCAACCAGTGCTCTCACTGTCCTAGTTGAGGTAGGCAAGTTGACAGTAGATTTTGGGTGCAAAGCCCAAGCAAGGAGCTCCTCTCCGCAAAAATCTCCAGGTCTCAACATAATGGCATTGAAGAAACCCGTCCGCCCTCCATTTGTCGTACAACTCTCAAGCCTCCCTCTAATGATGAATAGCATCTCTGTCACAGGATCACCCTCCCGCACAATGTAAGTACCCTCTGTGCTCAAGCACGAGACTATACGTTCACATATAGCATCAAGTAACTGATCATCCATCTGAGAGAAAAATGGTACCTGAAATTGTGTATTTTGGATAAGAAAAAGATAGTTGGAGATCAGTTCAATTCCTATTCCTGTAATGTTAAGTGAAACTCATACACGTCGAACAAGGTCCAGGCATAGATGTCGTTGAATGTCACGACGAAGATCAGCAGGTAGGCCATGCAAAATTGCTTCTTCATCTACTCCCCGAGTTGCAACCCATTTACATTGAACAAAACGTCGAACACGCCTTCTCAAGTCTTCTGGGAGTTGTCGATGTTGCATCCACTCTTCAGTGTCTCTTCGCTTAAGTCTCCATTCCTCGAGCCTCACTGTCATAGATTGCAGGTATGTCTATGTACCCACCCAACAAAAAAAGAAGAAGATAAACTGTGACTGGTTAGAATGGCATGCAAGAGAATGTAATATAACAAAGACTATCCATAATAAGCGGGATTTACCATGTGTCATTGTTCTTTATATTTTATCTATTGGCATTTTACATTTTATGGAGGGAAACATAGCGTGAAAGGCTTCCACATAATGTCCCCTGTATTACTATATTAATGCCACATTACCACATAGTACGTGTTCTACTATTATGGTAATACATCATAGTATGTGTTCTATCTCAACAAAAAAACTTAACCTATTAGTGAGGATACACAATCATTATTTTATATTCATGCTCAACATATAGAAATATTGTTCACCTTTTGTCTCCTCTTGATAGCATACTGAAATATGTACTAGATTTTAAGCTATTTGTGCGAACACAAATTTATTATGTTATATTGATCCTCAACAAATACAAATGTTCTTCTCCAATATGCCTTTCCACACCTACAAGGTTTTAATAATAGATACAGGGGCATCTAGTAGCCATGCATAGTAAAAATCCATCAACAAAATAAAGGCCTTCTGGAAAAAGAGATAAGGGAATGTCAAACATCGATGAGTGGCCATGGAAAAATTAGACAAAGAAACACATTTCTCCATAAAAAATCAAGGGAAATTCCTTCAATAAGTCATAACTAGAAAGAACATAGCTGTGGAAGTTAAAAAAGGATGACAGAAACATTTACCTGCATATTCCCAATAAGATGTGCGAATAAAACGAGGCCCAAAATGGCAATAAGTATGGCAAAGGATGTCTCTCCAATAAATGTGGTTGTTGACAAATTCTGCCCATAAGAACTGAAACAAGAGAGGCTTGTGAAAATCCATAAACTCCTTTCATCTAAACAGCCAGTAAACAAATGGTTCAAGAAGACATTTAACATCTTTTTCATTGATTCCATAAAAAAATACCATCCTAAGCTAAAGCAACAGCACGAAGTAACTTAGACTAGAGTATGGACACCAAACATCTCAATATGCTGGCTTTCATTAAAGAAGATTTACAGTTTATTCCATCATTTTAAGGATGAGATGAAGTAGTATATAACATAGCAAAGTTCAGCAGCTGCAGTCATTTTTAAATTTTGATTAGTGGTAATCAAAGCCATCCTGCAATAGTCATACAGTTATTCATGCATTAAAAAATAAACTATAATAAAATAAATAAATAAATAAATAAATAAATAAAGAAATAAATTCAAGGCCCCAAAATATCAATCAACCTAGGGGTTCCATACTCCATTAGCCGTGCATATTTTGTACTTTTCTCAACCCTCATCTTAAAAAATGAAATTTAAAAATGATTTTTGTTTCTGGCCCTAATTTTCCAATTAGCTGGATCTTGACATCCATTATCAAAATATATTTTCCTGGAAAGTTCTCACAGGAGAAAGATGCAATGCAAATCATTTTACAGGAGCATGAAGTAAATAACCCAGTGATAGAGTCAGCAATTTTTGTGAGTTCTATGTACTCCTAACATAGACACTGTTAAATTTCAAATTTCCAGAATAATTTTGAAACATATTATCTACCATGCCTATATACCGATTACCGAATATGGTAATTAAATGCATAACTGTCTTTGAAAACATTTGTTCCTAATAATTATCTGTTGCAGCTATTGCTTTATGACATAAATTTGCATATAGTACACTAATTAGATGCCTAGGGTGTGCATCATCATAAGTATGATTAGTACCAAATAATTTCAGGCTTTTCAGCTTCAACACTAACTTCTATCTTTGAATTGCTATTTTCACTTTTTGTAATCTAAAAATATAATTAACACAGATACATAATGGAGGATCCAGCAAAAAAAAAACAAAAGTATGAGAAAGCCTTCATAAAAATAAAAATAAAAATAAAAATAAAGCTTATTCTGCAGATTGCTACCAGTACACTTCTTTAATAAAGTATCAGAATTCTAAATATGAAATTGGAAATTCTTTAGCATCTTCGCGAAGTTCTTGCCTAACTTCTTTTCGTAGCCATCCCATCGATTACGTAGCATCACTTCCAAGGGACGAACGAGGCTGACTTAGCTAGTGTGAGGGGAAAATTAGCTAAGGCAGCACGAGACATCGTTAGAGGAAACGAGTCAATGACATAAGGCACAGTAAAGCATAACTTTTAAATAACCAGAACTCATATTTTCTGTTTTAAGCTAATAGTTAGCTTTAATGCACATCCACATAATTTGACACGAGCAAAAGCAAGGACCAACTCATGGCATACATTGAATGTGCAATCTTAAGTATTTTGAACTTATATGCCATTAGAATTTTGTTTTAAAAGAAAAAAAAAATCATACAGAATATCATTTAGAAGGTCAAGATAACAATAACATGTTTTTGACTAGAAGATGTTTTATATGGGTATATATAAAAGTGACTGGACGAAATCACATAAATACTGTTTAACTTGAATTATACGGAGTATTGTCTAATGTTAATTAAGGCACTCTAAATTTAAGTTTCCTCTCACTGTAAAAGGATGAGACAGGATGTGAATGAATATTCTTTTGTCCTCATTTCCATGTGGGATGTGGACAATATAGCACAGAGACGATTGAAGGAAGGTATAGTCCCCTTACGAACTTCAAAATGTTATTTGGGTGCAGTATTAGATATTTAGATTGTTAATAGAGGATGTTCCGGCATACAGTGTAGGCATTCTGGTGCAAAGGTTAAGTCCTAGTAAATTCAGTATACAGTTATCTTATCAAAAGAATAGGGTACTTCAACAAACTTCTGAAACCCCTTTTTTGAATAACTAAAGCATACTTAGACAGACTATACTACCACTGTAACTTAGTAGAAGCACAATTGCTATTATCATTGTATGTGCAAATGAAAAATACCTCAGGTTCTGTAATCCCCACCACAAGCAATAGAAGTATTTTTCAAGAAAACTTGAGGAGACAACATCTTTTGTAACAGCATTTTCAAATATGCCATATTTGAAAGTAGTGCTATCTCCATTGGGATCACAATTTTTGAACACACTAGTAATATTTGCCCAGGTCTTGCGAGCATCAAGGTCAAAAGTATCACAATCCAAGTACCGAGATACACATTTTGTGGAATTCTCTTCATCTCTGCAAATTGATTTCCAGCAAGATGTATATCGATCAACTGACAACAAATACCATGCTGCCCCTAAGACCTGAAGAAACAAATCTTACTGTCATATGGAAAAGAATAAAGTGTTTCCACTTATTTATTTTTGTGGAGGGGGAGGAGGAAACTGTAAGATACAATAACTATAATATTGTTTCGAATATAAAAAATTTAAAAAAAGAGGACATTGCTAGAGTTACATACATGGCTAGCCAACATATAGAGAAGTAGATTATATGCAGCCCCTGCCCAAGCAGTCTTTGTGACAACTCCAGTTGCTTTAATGATCTGTGAACTTAGTGGGAAAATAAGATATAACCTGGGAATATACTGAATCAGGACAATCAGTGCAAGGGCATTATTATTATGGTATGCATGTTGACTTCTTGTTGCTGGTATAATGAACCAGATGACAATCTGCAAGGAGTACCAATAATTAGTAATGATCTGAACAAGAAGCTCAAGCACAGCTACAAGAAACAGAAGAATATGCAAACATAAATATGCCATAAGACATGAAAGCATGCGATAATAGTATAGTTATGGCCTGCAGTGAGTGCAGTAGTTCTTTCAAGACAAAAGCAGGTTACCTGTGGGAGAGGTAAGGTTGCAATCAGATCAATGAAGAAATCAGATCTTAGATATCTCCGAGCAATCTCCTTAGGATCCATGACAAGCTCACCTCTACCAAATACCCGAGTATTGGGGGCAACATAAGCAGTTCTAAACTTAATGATCACATGCAACAGATAGAAAAAATCAGCAATAGTGCGGAAAATTGTGACCACAATTCGCAAATTCAAGTCAGTTCTCACACAACTTAGATCCTTAGTTCCTCCAATAATAGGCATAAAAAAATACAATGGGTCGACAAACAATGCCAACAAGCAGGATATAATGAAAACCCAATTCCACTTCAGCACAATGTCACTACCCGGATCAAGTATTCGCTTTCTCCATGGCTCATGGTTCTCAGGGTACACCTTAGGCCTCCCAAACTTAAGGGTTTCTGTGATTTTATGTTTTCTGCCGGGGTTCAACCAGGATGATGAAAACCGATACTCAGAAGATGATTTCTCTAAACTTGAAGATTCAGCTTCTCCACCCCATAAAATGGGTTTTTGCTGTTTTCCGTTGGAGTAGAAGCTAAACATTTAAGTTACCAAAAAATGAGCCTAAAATTAGTAAAAGCCTTAGCTTAATTGCAGCATAACAGGGTAAAAATGGAATTAAAATTTCCAACAGAAAAGGGCTAGAAATCTAATTTTGATATTAGAACGTCACTTTGCTCTATCAATCCTTTCTACGGAGAACTAGAACAAAATTCCCAATCTTCAGCTCCAAAGCAACCAATCAAAAAGAAAAACATTGAAAACCAAGTAATGGGTACATAAAATTCTGATTCTTTGGGGGGTTACTTCCAAGCCTACAAATTTCTCCTCTTTAAGCTCAACAAAACCAAGAATCGATCTTTCAAATTTCCAAGTTCCTTTCTTTTCTCCACTCCACTTGCAATTTTTTTCCCATTACATAGCAATCAAAATGAAAACACTACTAACAACAAAAATCAATAATATGTCCATTAGAACTTAGAAGACATCAACATACCTCACAAACTTATCTTTCTTCATGTCCAACCTCGTGTGAAATGGGTTTTGGAAAAGTCTGCAGGAGCAGGCAGGCAGCTAAAGAGAAACTGATGGAAGGTAAAATACCTATAGTGCCCTTTAATCATAAACTACGAAGCGAAACATTCTTGGTTGTGTTAAGGAAACTTTTTCTTTTTTTCAGATTTGCAGGGAGAAGGCAGAGTGACAGTGAGAATTTCATGTGTTTTTGTTTGGTATTTGGAACAATTTGTATAAATTATTGGAGTAATTAGTTTTGATTAATATATTAAGACATCATATGACATATGTTTGACCAGAGTTTGCATATTAAGGAGGATTTAGAGGAGGGTTTGTAGTGTAGTCAAACATTTGGCCATTTGGGGATTGCTGCTGCTTGACCCACAATTTTTATTTTTGACTTGTTTATTTTTATCTTTAATTTTTTATAAGTAAAATAACACTTTTAATCTCTGAATTATTTTACTTTTAAAAATTTAGTCTTTTATAAGTTTTTTTTTAATACTATTCACTTTATTACAATGCAGTATCGGTTAGTCTTTTATAAGTTAACTAGTATTTTCGTCCGTGCGTTGCACGGAATGAATTTGTTATAATATTTTAAGAATATTTCGATCAATATACAATTATATAAATTATAACATCGAATATTATATAGCGCAATTGATGAAATTGGTTGGATTGATTATATTTTCTGATGTTTTCTTTGCTTGAATTAGAGCAAATAATTGTCCAATTACCTGTGCGATTCACAAATAATTTTTTTTAGGGAAAATTGTAATTTATGTCCCTCTATAATATGTCAATTATCAATGTCACCTCTGAATTATTAGTGGTGTAAATATTGCTCCTCAATTTTTAAAACGGTACATATACTGCCCCTCCCGTGAAATATTAATATATTCCTTTCGTTTTTTCCTAATATTTCATTTTCTTATAAATATATTCATTTCCATTTTCCTTCATAAAAAAAATTAATATTCATTTCTATACTTTTTTCCTTCATAACTTTTTTCCTAATATTTCATTTGGTGGTTACTAATTTGTTCGTAGAGAAAGCTGTGTTATATTTTCAGTGAAATATTAATGTGTTCATTTCGTTTTTCCTAATATATCATTTTCTTTTTTATTCATAAAAAGAATTAATATTATTTTACATTCTTTTTTCTTTCTAATTTTTTCCTAATCATTCATTTGGTGGTTACTAATTTTTTCGTAGGGAAACTTGTGTTATATTTTCAGTAAAATATTAATATATTCATTTCATTTTTCATAATATTCCATTTTCTTTTGAGTATATTCATTTCTTTTTTCCTTCATCAAAAGAATTAATATTGCTCTCCATTCTTTTTTCCTGATAATTGCCAATTAATTGGCCTAGTTCCTTGCCAATTAGTAAGAAAATATTAATAACAGATTCCCGTGTAATATTCATTTCATTTTCGTTCATACAAATTTAATATTAATTTTCATATAATTAAAAAGTAATTATAAAAATATAATTGTTGAATATATTTTCAGTGAAATATTAATAAATTCATTTTGTTTTTCCTTCTAAATAATTAATATAATTATAATTATAATATAATTGTCGATTATATTTCCAGTGAAATATGAGTATATTCATTTCTTTTTTCCTTCATAAAAGGAATAAATATATAGGCTCTCTCTCGCACGCAGGTGGTGCAAATCAAATCCAAAAATGAGCTTGAAAAGGCATGACTCGTGTGCACCGACACCAACAGGTACGGATGTTGTTCGAAAAATTGGCTAGCCTTAGTAGTTTTATTAGGAATTGTATTATTATATTTTACAATATTACACAAGCCTTAATAGTATAGGAGTGTTTTGGGCGAAAAGTTAAAATTGAGGATTTTGTTTTTATTAATAGTATATATTGCATTGCAAGAAAATATATGTACTGTATTATTACGATTAGTAATTTTAATCAAGAATTGTATTACGAATAGGAACGTAGGAAATAATATATTTTTATTAGGAATTGTATTATCATATTTTATAATATTACGCAAACCTTAATAGTATAGGAGTGTTTTGGACGGGAAGTTAAAATTGAGGATTTTGTTTTTATTAATAGTATAGATAGATTGCATTGCAGGAAATATATGTACTGTATTATTACGATTAGTAATTTTAATCTAGAATTGTATTACGAATAGAAACGTATGGATGAATATATTTTATTACGAATTGTATTATCATATTTTACAATTGATAAAGTTTAATTCCTCCATGTGTTCTTGTGTTCATAATATGTAAAGGAATTGTATATAAGAAAATTGGCCCTTAATCTATCTCTTTTATTGATTGTTCTTGAATAATAGAGAGAATGAAGAGAGCATGGCTAGAGAGCATTCTAGAGAGAAGAAGAGAGAGCCAAAAAAGTCCATTAACTGAAGGGTTAGGGTCCCTTTTATATGCTAATACCATACAGTACGTTGTATAATACGCTAGGCATACATACAATCTTCGTAGGGCAGTATACTCGACGTCAAGGCTCGGACTGAGGGACTACTTGATAGGGAATATACCCCGGGTATACGACCCTAAGTACTTTATATGTATGTCGGTATAAAGTACGGGTATGAGCCTATAAAAAGGCTGGAACCCTTCAAGTTATGGGGGTTTTTTGGGCCTCTCTCTCTCTCTCCAGATAGACACATGAAACTATCCTCCCCCTTCTCTCTACATTTGTTCAAGAGTAACGAATAAAGGGATGACTTCGGGCTAATTTCTTTGATTGATTACACCTTCTACATATACCATTATATACACAAAGTATAGGGAGGAATTTATTCCATATCAACAATGTTACGCAAACCTTAATAGTCTAGGAGTGTTTTTGGTGGAAAGTTAAAATTGAGAAATTTTTTTTTTATTAATAGTATAGTATAGATTACATTGCAGGAAAATATATGTACTATATTATTACTATTAGTAATTTTAATCTGTATTATTACTATTAGTAATTTTAATCTAGAATTATATTACGAATATGAACGTAGAATAGAATATATTTTATTGCAAATGTGTTATCATATTTTACAATATTACGCAAACCTTAATAGTATAGGAGTGTTTTGGGTGGGAAGTTAAAATTGAGGATTTTATTTTTATTAATAGTATAAATTATTATATAGATTTAAACAAATTTAGTCATTTAATTATTTATAATGTTGTATTTTTAATCCCTATTGTTGTATAATGTTGCATTTTTAGTTCCTAGTATTATATAAATATATAAGGGGAAATTGTAATTTATGCCCCTCCATAATATGTCAATTATCAATGTCATCCCTGAATTATTAGTGGTGTAAATGTTGCCTCTCAATTTTAAAAACGATGCATATATTGCCCTTCCAAGTGCAAATGTTGTCCCTCAATTTTTAAAATTGTACATATATTGCCCCTCCTATAGGGGCAATATACGTACCGTTTTAAAAATTGAGGGGCAACATTTACACCACTAATAATTCAGGGATGACATTGATAATTGACATATTATAGAGGGACATAAATTACAATTTTATTGTCAAACTCAAATAACATATGCGATTATTTTTATCACCTTAAAATCAATTCACTATTAAAATACAACGTTTACATGGAGATAATTAAACTTTAACTATGGATATTGAACTATATATATATATATATATATATATATATATATATATATATATATATATATATATATATATATATATATATATATATAT